>NC_060171.1:13031574-13032189 GCF_021292245.1 Micropterus dolomieu | reverse complement strand
ATGATGTGATGCTCCATTTAGCAGCTATGAAGAACTGGCCGTGTCAGTGACCGCATATAAACATTTACGCTTCTTCAAGTTCAACTGGATTGTGATGAACAGGACACGTCTCAGGTGGAAAGTAAAGATGTCCAAGTAGAGGACAGGGGTTTCCTACTGTGGTTGTTTGTGAAGAGCAGAGAAAATGTAAATCACTGAGATGCAAAATTAAATGTTTATTTTATTTTGCTGTAATAATAGTTAAGACTGAGATTACCCAAACATGTATCCATTCCCACAAATTATACAACATAAATGAAGTTGATTCATAGAGAGTAAAGACTCAGATGGCCATACAGTGGGTACGGAAAGTATTCAGACCCCTTTAAATTTTTCACTCTTTGTTTCATTGCAGCCATTTTCCAAAAATCAAAAAAGTTCATTTTATTTCTCAGTAATGTACACTCAGCACCCCATCTTGACAGAAAAAAACAGAAATGTAGAAATTTTTGCAAATTTATTAAAAAAGAAAAACTGAAATATCACATGGTCATAAGTATTCAGACCCTTTGCCGTGACACTCATATTTAACTCAGGTGCTGTCTATTTCTTCTGATCATCCTTGAGATGGTTCTA
>NC_060171.1:13030550-13031554 GCF_021292245.1 Micropterus dolomieu | reverse complement strand
TAGTTAAGACTGAGATTACCCAAACATGTATCCATTCCCACAAATTATACAACATAAATGAAGTTGATTCATAGAGAGTAAAGACTCAGATGGCCATAAATCAAATGTGTTGAACCCAGTGATCAATTCACTTGAGATTATTTATTTGTTCTAGATAACATTTTACCAACCACCTCCATTGTAAAGACCTGGGAAACCTGGACTTGAGAAACCAATGCAAGAACAATATGCATGGGTTGCAACTAGCTTGTTTGTTTTGAATGGTAAATCCTGTCAACATTAAAGGTGAAGGAAATTATCTCAAGGTACAAATGTCAGCTTGCATTTTGGTAGTTTTCATTTAACTTGCCATTGATTTACCCGCCATGTTTATGCAAGCACACCAGTTTGCATACATTAGTGTGAGGCTGTTGCTTGCTTTCAGTTTAGCTTGTGTTTATACAGGGAAATAGTAGCAGCAAGCACAAGAAGATGGTTAATGTCTGCACACATGCAAAAGTAAAATAACAAGCTACGCACTGTGCAGTTTGCATTGAATTTCAAAGTCTGCCACTATATTGATACAGGATACCGAAGATTCTAGTTGTGGATACTTGTGGTAAAACCACTATGCAGTTCACTGCAAGAGCTACAGGGGTTTACTTTATCTTGGACTCATAAATACATAAATGTTGATGATTTCTTTTGAAGTCTGTGCTGTAGCTTCTTCAGCTCTGTGCTCCAATTGCTGTGATTTTTGTCTGCATTTCACAAATTCGCAAAGCAGAGACGGTGAGTAAAATGTTATCATGACTAATAGTCATAATGGACAAAAATATGAGATCAAGACCCAGGTTGACAAATGGCAGAGTCATATATTTTAATTTCAGGTCAGATGACAGTTGGCTGTGTATCAATAATGAATAAAGGTTTGTGATAAAGGAAGATTAATGATTCAAGGCATTAAATAATGAATAAATGGTGTGTACACAGAATCAGTGCGAAAGCCAATCGAAGGCTGGGGG
>NC_060171.1:13020942-13030530 GCF_021292245.1 Micropterus dolomieu | reverse complement strand
ATGAACTTTTTTGATTTTTGGAAAATGGCTGCAATGAAACAAAGAGTGAAAAATTTAAAGGGGTCTGAATACTTTCCGTACCCACTGTAAATCAAATGTGTTGAACCCAGTGATCAATTCACTTGAGATTATTTATTTGTTCTAGATAACATTTTACCAACCACCTCCATTGTAAAGACCTGGGAAACCTGGACTTGAGAAACCAATGCAAGAACAATATGCATGGGTTGCAACTAGCTTGTTTGTTTTGAATGGTAAATCCTGTCAACATTAAAGGTGAAGGAAATTATCTCAAGGTACAAATGTCAGCTTGCATTTTGGTAGTTTTCATTTAACTTGCCATTGATTTACCCGCCATGTTTATGCAAGCACACCAGTTTGCATACATTAGTGTGAGGCTGTTGCTTGCTTTCAGTTTAGCTTGTGTTTATACAGGGAAATAGTAGCAGCAAGCACAAGAAGATGGTTAATGTCTGCACACATGCAAAAGTAAAATAACAAGCTACGCACTGTGCAGTTTGCATTGAATTTCAAAGTCTGCCACTATATTGATACAGGATACCGAAGATTCTAGTTGTGGATACTTGTGGTAAAACCACTATGCAGTTCACTGCAAGAGCTACAGGGGTTTACTTTATCTTGGACTCATAAATACATAAATGTTGATGATTTCTTTTGAAGTCTGTGCTGTAGCTTCTTCAGCTCTGTGCTCCAATTGCTGTGATTTTTGTCTGCATTTCACAAATTCGCAAAGCAGAGACGGTGAGTAAAATGTTATCATGACTAATAGTCATAATGGACAAAAATATGAGATCAAGACCCAGGTTGACAAATGGCAGAGTCATATATTTTAATTTCAGGTCAGATGACAGTTGGCTGTGTATCAATAATGAATAAAGGTTTGTGATAAAGGAAGATTAATGATTCAAGGCATTAAATAATGAATAAATGGTGTGTACACAGAATCAGTGCGAAAGCCAATCGAAGGCTGGGGGTCTCACCTTGCAGCTCACTGAAGCTCTCCTGGTGTTTGTTGGCGGTCTCTCTGGCATCTTCCAGCTCTAGCAGCAGCTGCAGCACCTGGGCCCTCAGCTCCTCCAGCTCCTGCTCCTCTGTCAGCGGCTCCTGCTCCTTCCTCCTCTTCTCCTCCCCTTCGCCTTCCTCCTCCTTCAGCTTCTTCTCTTCCCCCTCCTCCTCCTGAGCTCTCTCCTGGTCCATCTCCTCCTTCTCGTTGTTCTCCTCCAGGATGCCTCTCTCCTTTGCTGTTATCTCGTTGTCCATGGTGGGGCTGCACTCTGCTTTTAGATCGCACAGGTCATCTGATGGAAACATGACAGTGATATTAGAAAGTGATGCCTGACAGGGAAAGAGAGGGAGACAGAAAGAGAGATTTACAGGTGACAGACCTCTCTGTCATCGTCCAAATTCAGCCATGTTTTAATCACAGCATAGATTGTGTTTTCTTGTGAATCAACAGCACCATCTTGTGATGAAAGTGGCACTGAGTCATTTTTACACCAAACTCTATTAGACTCCTATACCTTACACACACAACACATACAAATTACTGACTGTGAGATTAGAGCGGAGACTTTGTTAGAAATGAAACAAGAAATCCATTCACCTGGGGAAGAATGCATCAGATTATATGCCTAAAAATGTCAAACTACGTAAATTTTTACATTCCTCTATCTGCAGAGTGAATTTAAATTCTGACCAGTAGGTGGAGTGAGTTAGTTGACACAATGCAGGGGAGTGGGGGGGCTGAATGGTGAAGCAATGACTATGACTCACCACACTCCAATGCACTTCACAGTTCATAATAACACAAGCTAGCGCTCATAGTAAGTGAGATGTGACAAATACTCGTCTTTCTCGTATTACACTGTGTCACATTACATGGTGGTCTGACGTTTTTTGTTTTGTTTTGTTTTTTTGTTTCCTCGTCGTTGTAGACAGCCTGGGCTTGGTCAGGAGCTGTTGTTTATCTAGGCCTGTAAACCCCAGTGAGACACTGTATAACATGTAGGGCTATACTAATAAACTTGATTTGACATTATAACAGCTGTTGCTTACTGAGCCACAAAGACAATACGCAGCACAGGTTTAGGAAACTGGAAGGCATCTTTTATTGCACAACAATGTGGCGGCAAATTCCCATTTGACGGGGGAGAAAAGTCTTTTCCCATTAGTCAGATGAGATTTGCTGTGGGGCAGAAAAGGCTAGAGCTTTAAATGGAGATTATATTCACAGAGTTATTTTAGTTTGCTCTCAGGTACAGTTAAAAGGTAATGCCTCAATTATTCACCCCAGAAAATCCAGCTTACATCTCACACACTGGCCTGCTATCACTTCTCTTTTATTTCTCAATAACATGCCCTACAGGGTCAATGTCCATCTCAGAAATAAATGGATAAGTAGCGTCACACATTCATGCTAGTGGCTTCCAAGTGCCTCAAAAATTGCTGTTTGAACTCAGAAGGAAGTGTGAGGAATGGAGAGGGGAATGGTGTTTGCTGAGAGATGGGAATAGAGAGATGTGACGATAAAAGAGGTGCAGCAGGGGACGGAGTAAAGCGTTAACTAAAGATCTACCTAATTAAGAGTGATGCTCACTGGTGTAATCTTGGCTCAGGGGATGCTTCCATTTCTTGTGTTAATTAATTCTCTGCTTTGTTGTTCCCCTCACTAGATGTAACTATTTCCATCACAACCAAGCACACATAATACATATTTTTTATCATATCTGTATAACATTAGCAGTAGGGTGCATCCTTATTCCTTCCCGTCTCATAATATTGTTAATTTAAACAATGCAGCCCCTGAGAGGAGTGAGAGAGGCTTCATGATCACTGGGCTATTTTGTCATTAAACTTTGATGTCGCTGTAATGAGTTAGTCATAAAGAAGAGTGCTGGAGCAGTGAGAGAGCTGCTTGTATAGCCAGCGGCAGATAAAGGCCATGAAGAGACAAAAGGCTTCCCACTCACATCCAAATCCTTCAGGATGTCTTGCTCATGGTGTAATAACTTGGAAAGCTTTGGCTCATGTGATTTGTGCTGTATTTGAGTTCTTTGCTTTTGTAGATGTATCATTCAGACTGTCCTCCAATGGGTATAAACTACAAACTGTGTTACTGTAATCAGATTACAGTGAAAAAGCAAGAATTAAGTATTATACACACTTTCTACACTGCTGTTGGGCATTGAGAAATTATTTGGGACATCCGCTAATAGTGGATAGATGTAGTGGGCAAGAAAACCCTTCTCAACTTCTGCCAACTTCCTGCGACAGCTTCTTTGCAAAGGAATTAGCTTTTCCTATATTATTGTATCTCTCAACACATTCTGTGCCCGTCAACTCTAAAGTCCATTTACAGAGTCACTTCTACTATCTTTCCAGTGTCCCCATCAGTCTGCCTCCTTGGCTTTTCCCAACAGCTTGTTAATCATTTCACTCCTTGATCACCTCTCCTTGTGAGTGAATGTCAAACACATTGTGCAGCAGAATCAGCTGCACTGACACCTGTGATCACTCCAATGCACCTTGGCACAGTGCTGGTCTTTAGTCACACAGGGATTGCATTAGACATAGACGCTGCATGCATACAAGAGCAGGGACGGTGCTGGAGATTCATCTCAGGAGCAGTGTAACAGCTCCAGGGAGAGGATGGCTTTATCTAGCCACAGCACATTCCTTCGTAATCACATTGCAGCAAAACGCATTGAGAATGTCACTGCAAACGTTGTGCCGCTTTAGCAAAGAGACAACAAGCAGGCTGAGTGTTCTTTGTCAGCATCTCGGAATAGCTGTCTGAGATTGCGTTTAAACATTTTTGTGGCAACACAAGCCCTTTGTTTTGCTTCCGATTTGGTCTTCAGTAATGGAGTGAGGAGTGTAATGAAATTTGCACTTTGCAAAATTGAGTAGCAGAGTGAGGATTTTACCAAATAGAGGCATGCTGGGAGAGGCATGGAAGTGGGACATAGAGCTGCTTCTACTTGGCAAAGAAGGAATGCCTTTCTCCATAAAACTAACAGCGCTATTCTGCAGTTAGAGTTCTGTATATTAAATATGCAGCAAAAACTGAAACTCAGTCTTAGACTGTCATAGAGTAGATAGTAATATACTGAATATACTGATACAGTATGTGTGCATAAGGAGTTATTTTACCGTAACACGTTTTTTTTTCCAATCTTGATCTTCATTTTTCTTATTGCTTTATGTAATCAGGTGCTATATGATTTAAAATGTGTTACAACGCACATTTGTTACAACACATTCTCTCCTTGTGACTACTAGTTAAATATCAGATTTTTTACGGTATTGAGAGGAACATCAGTCAAATCAGCTCTGAAAAGAAATGATTGCTCACTGAAACTGGACATGGAGGCTGTCTGGTGGTGTAGTGTGATGGGTGCCTTGCGCTGAACCAAGCTTGACAGGTGGTGGTGGTGGTAATGTTAGTGGTTCGTGTGCGGCATTTTTGTTTGAAGTGTTCTCTGTGCTTCTGTGTATAAAGTGTATGATTGTGTGCATGAGTATGCATTGTTTAACACCTCTGTACACTATGTAGACATGCAGGCTTGTGTATCACTGTGTTGTATGATCTCTGAGCCCCACTTCTGGTGACCCTATAAACACATATATGATCACACATGTCAGCTATGTGTGTGCTGCATGTGTTAAGTACGTGAGCATATGCCATGGATCCCTGCGGCTGTGTAAGAGGCCACGCATAATGCACACCACCCCCTCCTCTCCCAGCTTTGAAGCCAACCCAGCACTGATGTTGTATCTTTTCCCCTACACTGGAACACTTCCTCAGCAACACATAACACGGAGCAGCAAGGGGGAGTCGAAAAAGAAGTGAGAGCAAAAGAGGAAAGGAGGAGAAGACAATAAGAGAGATGCAAGGAGTAACTAACAGGAGTCAGGTAAAGCCATACAGTACTTCATCTCCATGGTGATCTCTGCACACCAACAACCCAGGTGCTTACCATATGGAAAGTCACTGTGGTAATAAAGCTGGGGTTTTGTCCACAGTTTTGCTTACCATGGAAACCTCTCTGTTTGCTTTTCCCCACAGAGAAGCCCAATCCTACAGGGTGTCCCTTCATGACGCCCACTCAGTGAGGGCACCATCATATGAGATTTGCTGACTTTTGCTGACAAACTGCGTGAGACTCAACCGCTTGAGATGCGAAGCGAGCTGCAGTGTTGGAGGTAGGTTGAGGTTAATGTGAGTTTATGTCTTTCTCTCTTTGTACTTTGAGCCTGAAAACTCCAGGGAGATTAAGGAATAACAGCAGCAGGAGAAGAAAAGAAAAGAAACTGCAACCGCAAGCACCCAAGAGTTGGACTGACTTAATGAGCCACTCTGTTATTTAAATGGAAAATCCATGTTTGCACTTTCAAAAGGAAATAAAAGAAAGTGGGTCAACGGAATAGAGATGCATTGTAGAATGTGCTATAATTTGGCCTCATTAGATGAGCATGCACAAAAACTGTGTCAGTGTGTAGATATGGTAGGTGAGTGTGTACCTGTGCATGTTGTGTGTCTATTCCATCAAGATAACAAAGTATGAAAACAAGTGATTCAGTAATAATCCACTTGATAACAAATCAGTGCCTCCCACATGAAAGCCATCTCTCTGGAAGGTTTAACATCACTTAAATCACAAAGTAAAAAGGATATAGAGAAAGAGGGAGAGGGAGGGCGCGCTAATGATAGGTTGATAATGCCAAGCATTGAGAAGCATTTGTCTTCTGTAAGGGAGCAACAAGGTTTTTTTTTAATCCATAGAATAAGCTGCAAGAAGGAGCCATGTGAGTTCATGAACCTTCTCTATTCACTCAAAAGTTTTAAGAATGTTTCCATTATGCAACCAAGAGAGAATACAAAACCATGTGGCACATTCAATTTTGTCTGGGGCATGCAGAGTGCCTTGAAAGCCTGTTTTAAAATGAAGCACTAATAGTCTGATGGGGAAAATGGGGACAGGGTTTAGCAGGGAGACATGTCACACTTTGGGCTTCAGGGCTGAGAGAGAAGGAGCTGGGATACCTCATGGTGGAAAAGAATGCAAGATTTGTTTTCACTTAGGCCCATAACTGGCCATCTGAAACACTGGTGTGAGAATCCCACATTGTTGTTTTTTCTCAGAGGTCTCTCCAGCTCCCAGATCTACAAAGTTTGTCTAAGACAGCAACTTTGCTGTTTATTAGTTCCAGAGAGTTGAGAGAAATCCTGTTTGTGCACCCTTGGGGAGTATCACTGCACAACACTGGAGAGGAGTGGAGGGAAAGCAGGAGAGGACAGGAGAGAAATGCTGTGTGGGCTGAGGCACTGGCAGGTGAAAAGGTTTGTGTGTCTATGCATGCGCATGCACGTGCATGTGTGTTTGTTGGAGGGTGTGTGGGCGCTGAACAGAGCAGAGGATTGCAATTGAAAGAGGGGGAAGAGATATCGAGTGGGAAAGCAGAGAGAAGGATGCAGAGAGGTATAGTCGGCGACTCATGCAAGTGGGAGGAACAATATGGTGGCTGATGGTTGTAAGATACACTGACAGCTTGCAAATGTCAAATGAGCCTCTAATGGTGTTTTATTGATCAGTGTGTTTGTGTAAGATCATCTGCATTCCCTGATAGTAGATGTGGCAAGTAATTTTAGAAGCATTTCTTCCAGTGCAGTATGATATTCACTCCCAGCAGGACTGAAAAAGCATTGAAAATAAAAGCCTAGCAAATAACTACTGTTCAGAACAAAGCCATTTGTTTTTCAGAACAAAAGGTGGCTTAGTCTCAGACTGATGTCTAACTAGAAATGAACTCAACCAGGAAAGAATAAATGCACTTTAATCCATGTAGATCTCCAAGTATATAATTCAAAAAAAGATACAATTTAATACTAGCCATCACTCAATCCACTTTTCTTTTGCTGCATGTCTATCCTTATTACAGTCCATCAGTCAGGATTCATGCTTCATTAAGCCAGACACATGCCATCACTAGATGCTGAATTTCCAGGCTTTAAAAGCATGCCTCAGGATGTGATGAAAGGAAAGAGGTCCCCAGAATTAAGATAACAGAAACGAGATTGTTAAGGAGGAAGAATTTCTACTGGGACAGACGTGTTATGATGGTCAATACGCAGGCTTCAGCACAATAATTGTAATGAAGGAAATTAGTCAGTGAAAATTTAGAACAAAGTGGGTTAATAAGTCTACAGCTGGCTTTGTAGAGATAAGAAATTATTCATCAAATGTTATTGAAGTTCAATTTTAAGTCAGGACACAGGAAAAGGAAGCAGAGATTCCGTCAACCTGGCCACTGGTCAAAAGGTTGTTGACCCCTGGTCCTCTCTGAGCCCCTCTGCACCAATAAAAATCCTCCTACACAGAGCTGCTATGTCTGCACACCCATTCAAACATGCAGAAAACACACTCTTCTTCCTTGTTTGGGATTCACAGACACAAAATCACATTCCACACATTCTTCCCTGATCTGTTGAACGGTACTGATTCTGTATGAGGCAAAACAAAGATGCATTGTGCCAAATGTCATACAGCTACATTCAGTGGTATGAAGTTACCAAACAAGCTTAACAGCAGCTGTTCAGCGCAGACCACTATATGAAAAGTGAGTCTTCCACAAGAATTATTTTGTGAGCTAAAATAATCTAAGCATGAAATATAAGAAACATTCAAAGCTGAACTAAAATAACCTCTAACATTGCATGACTCCACATTATATACATTCTCAATCAGCCTCAGAATAACATATGCAACACATCTAACACAGCCTGGACTAATGAGTACATTATTTCCTGTCTGTGGCTGCCAGACATCTATTACCTGGCACCATGTAGCCTCCATCAAATGTCCACAGATGCCAAAGCTGACAATAATGCCCTCTCGTCAATCAGTCTGTTAGCTTAACCGCAACTCCAAATAAAGATGGGCTTCCACAATAATTTCCCCACCTCCTACCACCTGACCACCCCTCTCCAGCTCCTCCGCCTCCGCAGTTCACCACACCACTCCTCCCTCCTTAGGAGTGAACACAGAGATAACCATCGACCCTCTACCTTTTCTGCCGATCATACCTGATCTGTAGTACAGGGCTAAAAATATCCACACGGCATCCAACTGCACAGAATCGCAGATATACACACACTGACAAAACAGCTGCACAGACCTGTAGAGTCCAAAGCCTCCTCGATGAGTGGAGGTAAACGCAGTCCATCCATAGCCCCCTGAAGCTGCAGCAAAGAGGGAGAGACAGAGAAAGGGAGTGGGCGAGAGAGGGTCAGAGGCTCCACACGCCCACCTCAGCTGCAGGGAGTGAGTGTGTGTGTGTGAGAGAGAGAGAGAGAGAGAGAGAGAGAGAGAGAGAAACACACGGAAAGTACTGAGCACAGCGTCAAGTACTCGCACACGCACACAGGCTTCAATGTATACACACACAAACAGGCTGTACCTCGGGAGAATATGGGAGGATCCGGAGAGCTGAAGGCTGAGCTCTAAAGCGTGGGAGAGATGCCGAGAGGGAAGAGGGAAGGAGCAGAGTGGAGCGATAGATGCTGTTTTCCAGACGGCAAGCCTCCGTCTCCCTGCACAGACCTCCCTCTCTCTAACTCTCTCTCCCTCTCTCTCGCTCTCTCTAACACACACACACACACACACACTCCTCTGCCTGGTTTACACTCTTAACTATTTTTGCTTTCTTCTTCTTCCCTTCTTTTCTGTGCCTCTCCTTGCTCTTTCCTCCGCCCAGCACCTTTTATATTTATGATTGATATATACCTCAGACCTATACATACTCATTGCCTAACCATCATTACACTTACATGGTCTCATTAAGGGATACACACATACACAAAAATATAAAATATAGTAGACCTTCATCAATTTGATGACTAATTTGAGAGTCCACCAATCCACCAATGTGGAAGAGTTGGCAGAAGAGAAAATCTCTAGTGGATGGCAATGCATTTCGCTGCCAAATACTGTATATATATATATTATCATGTAAATTCCAACTGGCTTGTCTAGTGACTAATGAACAAAGTCGAGGGTTTGAATATATGTCAAGATGAGTGCAAAGAGATGAAATATGACAACAAACAACAAACACATTTCCGGAAGGAGCTCATGCAGAGGATCACAGGACCAAAACATATGCAAATTACGTCTTTGCTTCTCACAGCATTTACCATTCATCTGTGCTTTCCTGCACACACTCACACACACACAATTACACACTTACACATGCTTCCTCAAAGCCTCATGTATGTTCAGCCTTGGCCCCTAAGCCATATGAATTTACCTATAATGAGATCCAGACAGGCTGTTGCAGTGGAGGCTGACAGCTACAGTTGCAGATTACTGATCATTTCCCCTCCATTGTTCATTTCCTCCATTGCTCCTGCTGACATTTTCTCTGTCTGTTTACTGCTAACGAACAGTGGCTATAAACGGCATCTGACCGCCCCCCCCCCCACCCCCTTTTTCATCACTACCCTTCTCATACATGTACACACATCTTTTTCTCTCTCTCTCTCTCGCTCTCTTTCTCTCTCTCTCT
>NC_060171.1:12980130-13020922 GCF_021292245.1 Micropterus dolomieu | reverse complement strand
CCCCCCCCCCCCCCCCCCCCCCCCCCCCACCCCCTTTTTCATCACTACCCTTCTCATACATGTACACACATCTTTTTCTCTCTCTCTCTCTCGCTCTCTTTCTCTCTCTCTCTCTCTTTCTATCCCCTCCTTTTAGCTGCTATCACATCTGGCAACTTCTGCACAGTACATAAGGAGCCAGAAAAGTGAGGTGTGCTGTGAAACAGTCTGAAAATATGTCAGGGTAGAGAGAGAGGAAAGGAGGGCCAGGCTTAACCATTCGCTGGCCCAGTTGGAGGATATTCCTATCACAGAACTGTCAGAGAGCAGGAAACGTTTTTGCAGATTACACACACACATGCGAACAAACAATATAGTCACACACATATACAACCTGCCAACATCTGAAAGAGGAAATGTAAAAAAAAAAAAATTTAAAAAAACAGAAGTTCATGTAACGGAAATAGAAAGGGGCAGAAAGTCTGTGTCTGAGTCTCTACATGTTCTTGTTGGTATCTGTGAAAAACAGCAAGTGATTTCTCAGGGACAGACAACAAGTAACAAGAGATAAAAGGTACCAGATTGATGCCTGCTTATAAGAACTTCCTTTAGTGTGGCTCTGCACAGCTTTCCTCAGGCAGCTAGCTGTAATCCCCAGACAAGGAAACTGAGCATGGAGGCATCTTTCAACTTGAAGTCGTTCCACAGTCTCCTTGCAACACACAATAACAGCACCCCACACAGACACACACACACGGGAAGGGAGAGCTGTGGAGTGGAGAAAGTTGGCTGACAAGGTGTTGATAATGAGTTGACAATGTCTTGCTTCACTCCACCCATGTCACTCTAGTGTGGCAGGAGCCTGGGTGCAGAACAGAGCAGGCACAGAAGGAATGCAGATACCATTAAACCATGGTCAAACACTAAAATAATTCTCACTGTTCGCTTAAAACTGCTTGCTAAACCAGATGGGCAGGATATAAGCGCCTTGGGACCGTTCACATAGGCTCAGCTATAAAGCTATTTGTCAATACACACTAAGATGATTGTTAAATGCTGTGCTGTTGGAAGATAAACTCAGATTTTTCTTTGCAGCAATCCCCACCCATACTACAACTATACAGCAATGAAAGAAACATAAAAAGCAAAATGAAACTACAAAAAGTATCTAAAAGTGCCATTTAACCAAGATCTGATCTCCCCGCAGTAGGGGTGTGTTAGAAATTAGCTGTTTGTTCTTTAACAGAGAGCTGTCCCACAGAATGTGAGGTCATACGCAGGGAGTTTATCCACTCCACTCAGACTGGTCTTTGTTTTGTCCAGATTCAGCAAGCCACAGCTACAGTATAGACCTCAGGAATGCGAGCCTGTACTTGACATGAAACACAAATGGACACACACAGACACAAACACACAAAGGACCAACAGTTTCTTAAAGTTTTTGTAAATGGTTTTCCATTCAACAGGGTCCATTCATGTAATCTAGAGTTTAATGTGTGGAATTAATACAATGTTGGATTTCTTTAGCCATGGCTCTAGGGAGCCATCAGTCGGTCCTCCACTTTGAACCAGACTGAAATATCTAGACAACTATTAGATTGATTGTTGTAAACATTGCGTACAATCATTCAGGGTCCCCAGAGGGTGAGTCCTACTTATAAAGTTGTTGTGGTGAAAATGTTGCCTATTTATCTATTTATTTTAACATCCAGCAGACAGCGCAACATTAAGATTCATTGGGAGTTGTGTTTGTGACCACAAATAAGTGTAAATCCAATATTCACACTACCTTTAGCTCTGTTTTGGTAACCACCAACTAAATGAAATATCTTGCTCCTTAGCTGCTAAATAAAGATTATTATTATCATAAATGCAACACTATGGTCATCAGCTTGTTGCCATTTGTTGCTTGGCAGGAACTGTACAGTGGGTTTATAAAAGCTTCTGTGGTGACAAAAGGGGGCAGTGAGACTGAATCAAAACAGTAAAATCACAGGCCATAAAACAACAACAATGAGCTGAAAAACACTGCAACACTCTATTATTTCATCCTAAAGCTTCTTGTAGGGGGGCCGTGTGTCAATATGCAGCTGTAGAAATACATTTTTAGGTGATATTGTGTTTACATGGTGCATAGTTCTAAATGAAATTGTGAGCAAAACTGGGGCAGGCATTATTTGGGTCTCCAGGTGAAATATAATATTGTCATGTATAGTCTGTAGTGTGCTTTTAATAGGAATTTGGAGGTGACAGATCACATGCACAGAGAGCAGGAGGAACAGATGGTCAAAACGGATCCAAAAGCTAATTTTTGTATCAGGGCCCCATAGTGGTTTAATCAAGCCCTGAGTAGAACATAGCTTTGAAGAAATGAGACCTAAACAGAACTATGTCAGACATGGCAGGCAGACCTCATAGACAATGGTGGACAGAGCAAAATTTAAATATTATCAAATATCATGTTGGCAAATTTTCAGTGCTCAGACAAAAGTACCATATGTTGTTAAATATCTCTAATCAGCGCAACTGTTTGTCCAGTGGCAGTGATCAAATAGCACGAGCACAACCTGACATAATTTGCTTGTGGATACAACAGAAGGATAAAGAGGCTGCATAATTACTCTCCAGTGACAGTGTATCATTGTCTCTGTCAGCTGGTCATGTAACGGAACCTCAGAGCTATGAAAGACAGTGATTCACCCACAACACTGGGCCGCCACCCTTTAACTCCAGGCATCACTGTGGCGCTCTATGGTTGCCTAGCAACTAAAGGAAATCTGAGGTGACTTTGAATTAGGGGATTTTATAAGGTGAATTATATGAAGACTTTGATGATAAATGTTTCCATAAATTTGGAATTTTCTAACCGGCCATTTCTCTGTATTCGTCACTGGAAGTTTCTAATTCTGGTCACAGACACCGCAATGTCAGAGCTGAAGATCTTGTGCCTGCGGAGGTAGAAGACTGCAGCTCTTTGCTAGATGCAGGGTACATTTTTATGTTATAGTGCAAAAGCAAAGGAAGGGAACATGCCCTGTTTCCATGACACCACAAACAGGAAATGGGGAGGGGCCATCGCTGCCAGAGGAGTCTAAATCAGTGTGGAAGTTGCCAGAAAGGTCAGAACTTTCCCATAATATGAGTTCATGCGCTCAGAGTGACTGAAAATCACAAAATTTAAACCAGCCATGCTTCTATCGACACAATTCCCTCTCTCCTTTGTCTTCCTGTGAGTGAAAGAAATATGTCCCTCTCTCTCCCCTTCAGTAGAAGAGAGAAGGAGTGAAGCTGAGCTGGTCCTTTCAGTGGCCTACTCCATGCAGGTACGTATCCCCTATAGTCACCATGCCAACCTGTATGAGGAGGAGGCTTAGCTGCAGGCCCAAAGAGACTTGATGAGGTCCTTGGATAATTAGCAGCTCATTATGGAGCCCAGTGAATAGGCCAGCGAGTTCCTGGAGCAACAAGGGAGAGCGCAATAAAAAAGCACACAAGATCAGAGCAGACATCAAAAGGAAGTGCTCACTTTTTAGATTACATAACAAAGAGAAGAGAGAGACTGGGAAAGAAAATATTGCTCTCCATTCACACCTACAAATATAGCTCATAATCCCCATTTTTAAGCCTGCGTGTGTGTGTGTGTGTGTGTGTGTGTGTGTGTGTGTGGGTGGGTGGGTGGGTGGCTTCGTGCATGTGTGTGTTAGACAGGATCTCTGCGTCACACCATCCAGAGTATTTTTTCTTCCCCAGAGGCCTTAGTTGCTCCACAAATGCATGAGGCACAGGCAGTCCTCTTACACACACAAACACACACATACATACACACACACACACATAAACATGGACAAACAACTCACTCTTAAACTTAAGCTCTCATAAAGTACAGGAACACTGTGTGAGTCCCAGAGATCCCCAGTTAAGCTTTCTGTCTATCATTCCCTTTCCTGTATCACAACATGTCTGTGCCTCTCTGTTTTGCATGCAGGCAGGCACTAGTCAAGCAGACTAAACCGTGCACAATGCTGTTCCAGGTGACCCATATGACAGTGCAGCTGAGTTGCATGAGCTTCATTTTGTGTGTATGTGCATGTTTGTGTGTCCGTGTGTGTGGACATCCTGCTCCCTGACAGTGATATGCAGAAGTAACGTTGATGTCGTTTTGTTATTGCATATATGTGACATGTTGTATGTTATCTGTTAGTTGAAGCTGGTATTTTACATGTCACCTATGATGTGCCATTACATATCGTTGGGGCTCTGTGATGTAGTTGGAACTACGCTGTTGCATATTGTACCAGCTTGGCTTGTGATCATTAAAGTGATTGTAATTGAATTTAATCCATCTTGCTCTGATCATCAGCATCCTGGGTACCAAAATACACCCTGATGGGAACCACACCAGTCACAGTTACAGACAAGTATCAGTCTACAGAAAGCATTCCTGTTCACAGCATGGAATACAGTACGACCTAGATTTGATGTTGGAAATATACAGAAATATGCTACAATGAAGCCATGCATTTGCAAAATAATAGAAATGTGTAGAAAAACTGCTGCTGCAATGTGCATTTGTTACAACAGCAGAGGGTGCTACTCTTTCGCACTGCTTGTGATAATACTGCCGCATGAAAGTGTTTTCTATTTTCTGTGTAGTCCTAATGTTTGTGTCAAGTGATGGCATTGACAGAATGGAAATTATTTATTTGGATATGTAACATATATAAAACATGCGCAACATGTTGTCGATACCAAGAAGGCTGTGCAAGATACTGCAGCCTAGGTTTCCTTTATCTCTGTTGTGTCAACAGTGCAGCACCTATACCCCCTAGTGGTGGTGATTGAGTGAGTATTTTGCTGTAAGAGAACAGCGAATATTAGTGGTATTCATATTATTAGTGTAACTAACTGGAAACTATATGCTTATTAAGTTTTTCTAAGGGTTTTTTTCTGGTGCAAATGTTTCAAAAGAAAATAAAGACAATAATGACAAGGAAATATGCAGTTTTACTAATGAAGAGTGTACTTTCAGTGAGATGACAAACTTTCATCTCACTTTCTCTTTTTACACCAATGGCACAATGGTTAATCTCTGATTTAATGGCTGTTGCCCACACTACTGAGACTTCTCAATACCTTACATAACAAATACCAAACTCCAATTTCATACATCAGTCACAAGTTGATTAAAAAGGCTTGTTTAATTTAACAGAAATTGTCAGACAAAGGCACATAATGCATGAAAATACAACTGATTGATCACATAGTGCACCAGAGATAAAAAGAGGATGTAAACCAGATCTGTAGTTCTGCAGGTGAAACTCCCTCAAATATGTCAAAACAAGAACAAAAAAATATGATACAGTCAGTAGAGAGACGACAACGTCAACATAAACATGTTATTATGGCATACATGAAAAAGTGGTCTGTTGCTTCATGTGAGATCCTTACAGACAATGTTCGTAAGATAACATGAAATAATGCATTAGTCAAAAATAGGCTTGTAGTTTATCACTTAGAGCCTGTAATGTGCTCCTTTGTAATCATTGGAGTACTAAAGACGGTTTGTTGCTTCTTTAAAAAAAGGGAATTGCATTTTTCCTTGGAAAAAGACCTTGTTTCACAGTATAATCCATCGCTTCTCAATCACATTATTAGTAAAAGGCAAACATCAGACCCATAAAGAGGGCCAAGTAACAGACTGTTTTTTTTGTTGTATGGGTGTGTGCGCTTGTTGTTGTTGTGCTGCACTAGAGAGCTGGCGTGTGTTGATATTACCATGCTAGCACGGTAATGCAGTGGGATTGATTTTTGGCCCTTGGGAGAGGAGACAGCTGGTCTTATCAGAGCCCAGCAGTGGCTTCAGTGGTTATGGATCTCTCAGGCCAACATTAATGACACTTCCTCACCCAAACCTCCAGCACAACACAATGCCACTGTACACAAACTCACATAAAACCTTAATTCCTAAAAGAAACAGTCTAATAACAGTGCTCTTAGAAATATTGCACATGAAACATCAGAAATAGTAAACAGAAAAACTTTAAGAAATGACTGACCACACAGGGCAGACAAGGCAATAAGGAATAAAGACAACAAACAGCATGTCCATTGCCTCTGTGCTCTAGCCTGTAAATGTTATTAAAAGGAATAGTTCAACATTTGGGGAATTATGCTTATTCATTTTTTTGATGAGAGTTAGATTAGAAGATTGATAGCACTATCATGTCTGTATGCTAAATATGAAGCTCCAACCAGTAACCAGTTAGCTTAAATTAGCGTAAACAGGGGGAAACAGCTAGACTGTCTCTGTGCAAAGGTAATAAAATTCACCAACCAGCACCATTAGCATTTCATAACAAAGCCTGAGGTTTTGTTTGTGTGTGTGTGCATTCTTGTAACAGTTTGAGAGAAATTAAAGTCAGGCTGAAACAAAATGAGAAAGAATAAACATTTGCCAATTTGACCTCATCAACTGAAATTTTCCTAAAACTGGGAAAGCGTGAGTCCCATGTTGCTGATTGTAGTGATAATGCACTTCACCCTTCTTAATCCTTGAACTGACTATTTATGTCTTGCGATGATTTCATAGTAATCCTAGGGGAAGTTACACAATTGATATATAAATATTATTTTAAAGGTTAAATGAAAATTGTTAGCAACACCCAGTCAAGTTCTAAATAAGAAAAAAAAATCACCAACAAAATTTAACTTCAGTCTGATTAAAAAAAAAAACAGTGACCTCTGTAAATGCATGGCGATCGTGTCTTCTGACGATTGTACAACCAATCCTCTTAGACAGTCCTATCCTGACATGTTACTGCGATGTTGTTTGAAGTGTACACTGTTGCCTATCAGGCAGGCATCAGCAACTTGTCTATGGCATACTGTAAACGGTCCCAGTTCTTCCAGAACATGGTCAAAAAACAAACTCCCAGGAAGGTAGCTACCACATGGTACCGGCTCCTCATCAGTGGAGCGGCAAACTTGGCAGCAGTGGAGACGCACACCAGGATGACAGTGATGATGGCCAGCATGATGTTTATGCTCTTCCCCAGCAAGACTCGGGCATCACGGCTCTCGAGCTGGACCGTCTGCTGCTGCTGCTGCTGCTGGAGCTCCAGCTTGGATACTCGCGTCTGACACGACTCCAGAGCCTCCTGAGAAAGATGGAGAGAGACTTTGAGGGCCTGAATGTTTCCCAAATGCCATTTTGCTGACCTTTTAATGCTCAATTGCCGATATTCCCCCCAAAAGATAATTATGTATCATAGAGAGACATAAGGACAGAGATTTGTGTTGTCATAAATGTCAAATGACAAAACATCTAAAATAACAATTGTCTGCTGATACCCCACCCTAATGACACACAGGTAAGCCCCATGGTCTGCTGTTTCAAAGTCAAGCACCACAACATAGATTCACTATAATATACCTGTATGTCTCTGGCCCTTTCATGAGCTTGGTAGGCCACCCTCTCCTCGATGCTGGCCAGTTCCTGCTTCAGATCAGCCATCTCATGTTGGTGAAGCTCTGTCAGGTCATTCAGTTGGTCTTCCAAACGCCCATACCTGGCAGTCGATGATGACGGATGCAGAAATATTAGTAAAATGTATTATTTATAAGTAGTACTGTAAATGAAGAGCTTCTGCAGATGTTAATGTGATGAATTCTCTACCTTATAGTAAATACTTGTCTCCTAATTGTCTTTGTGCTATGGTTGTTTACATTTTTAGATGAATAGTAACTCTAAGTCTATTCTCAACCTGAGAATTGCCATAGCTTTAGACGTTAGGCCTGGTGCTGTATTCTGAAATATGAAGTAATAACATAAACATAAACATACCTGTATTTCTCCTCCTGCAGTGTTTGGCTGATAATGCCATACTCTCTCTTGAACTGAGACTTTAGCTCCTCTATATCCTCCTCCAGCTGGCTCTGGGCATCTTTAATCTCCCTCACCTCCTCTAGACTCAGTCTGCTCTGGCTGTCTCCCCCAGCCTGCTGGCCCTGTATCTGCCCTGCTGACACTCCTGCCGCCACAGGGTTCCCGTTACTGTCTGCTGAAATGGAAGCACTTCCTGAGGAGCACTCATCATCACTGGGATACTTGGGCTTGCCCACCAACGAGGTGCTGCTACTCAGCCCTTTTCCTGCACTGTCTGTGGGCAGCGGTGAAGAAGCATCCAGAGTGGTCTTGAGGTGGGCAATGTTGTCAGCACTGCCAAATTTGTTCCTGATAAGGTTGGCAAACTCTCTGGGCTTGCTGAAGAAGAAAGGAGGGGAAAGGGAAACACCTGGCCCAATGGTCTTGATCTTGTCCATGGTCGGGTGTCGGCCACTGCCAGTCATATCCCTCAGCAGCTCTCTGGGAGACACCCTGGGTATAGTGCTGTGTTTGACAGAGGATGGGTGAGCGGGTGAGCTGTGGTGGATGTCATTGTCTTTCATCTTTCGATGGTACTGCTCCAGCTTCTTTTGCATCTGGGAAATGTTTTGAGCTGACTTCTGGTTCTTCTTCTCAAACACCTGCTTGATGCGCCCTACCTGCTGCTTGTCCGCACTGTTCATCAGCTTCAGATACTCAGCTACGTTCTCGTCCCGCGCCGTCTGCTCAATCTTCAGCTGCTCTGTGACTTTCAGGATCTTCTGCTGGAGGTTGTCCAAGCAAGAACGACTACGCTGGACCTCAAAGCCCAGAGCAGGACCAGGACCTCCATCACTCAGATCCAGGTCCAAATTATTCTCTGAAGAACCCCGACGCATCGACAAAGGGATGCTCATAAAACTGGCCTCGGTACTCCGGTCCTACAAGGACGAGAAACAAAGATCAGATGCAGATACTGGATATCGAGCATTGGGGTGAAATGGAGGTGAACACCTTTAACTGTCCATAACAATCTACAATTTTATTGCAAAATTGTAAAATGTGTGCGCAACTACAGGCAGGCTGCAATATAACGAATATTTATAACAAACATTTTATCTTTACTCCAAAAAGATAATTGGATTAAACTGGAGGGTTGTTTTTTAAAGCTGATCTGCTGGTGTTGCTATGCCCTATAGTCTCCCCTGTAGCTGTGTCTAGTGGTTAGCTGCTTCCTCATGTCTAGTGAGATAAAATGTTAGAAAATGTCAGAATGACGTTAAAAATTTAACTAAGGGAATAATTTCCTTTAATGCTTTATTGGACTTTTCAGAATTTGCTCTTCATATACAGTACTTCTACAGTGAGTCTCTCTGTTATATTCAGCATTTCTGCTATTGGCACAGCGGTTGGAAGACAAGAAAGGCGCTATATAAGTGCAGTTCATTTACCGTTACCGTTTACAGTGAGACCATCTGGGTGTGTATGTAATGCTCTTATTACACGTCTGTTATATTTTAGGAGCCAGAACTTAATCCTGTTTGTTTATAGTGTAAGCACACAGATGACACAGCTGACAAAATTAAGATAACAGCTATTAATGTGTGTGAAAGAAGTGGAGCGTGCACATCTAATATAGGTCAGTAATAATGTCGCACAAGGCCAGAAGGCTCCGGAAATCCCTTTTCCAGACATTGTCCCCTATTTTTATAGTGAATTACCATTTCCCTGATAGAGGCT
This sequence comes from Micropterus dolomieu, assembly GCF_021292245.1. Classification (NCBI taxonomy): domain Eukaryota; kingdom Metazoa; phylum Chordata; class Actinopteri; order Centrarchiformes; family Centrarchidae; genus Micropterus; species Micropterus dolomieu. The sequence goes on along the minus strand of NC_060171.1, from coordinate 13,011,339 downwards.
CAACATTACAGTCAGTGCACATTGACACATCAGTCAGAAACTGCAGAGCATAGCACTCTTGAGTTCTCTGCTGTTTATTTGAGGAAGTGAAACTAAATAAATATGGTTCAAGTAAGCAAATTTAACTATTCCAGGAAAACCTTGGCCTGAAGACCTTCCACAAAGAGGTTTCGGAACAGCATTTAAGAAGCAGCATTTTTAGAACAGAGGCGTTAGTTCAAGTGTAATGGCACTGCAATGCAATGGTGGCCTAACAAGCCACCGAATCTTGCAAGTTGACTATAGCACAACTCCAGTGTAATGATGAGGTGTAAGCTGATAGAGCCTAATACAAAGTGTTGTACAACAAGCACTGTGGGCTGTATAAAGCTGCACTAATCCTTAACAAATGTAACACTGCTAGTTTCAAGCAAATAAACAGATCACAACTAACACAAGCAGACCTGAGGCTCAATCCTGCTTAGCCTTTCCACACCACCACGTTATGGTTACATATTGCAAGCTTGTACCTTTACAATTGATGAAAGCATCTAGAGTTCACCACACACTGACACTCCTCAACACATGACTGCCAGGTGGAACTGAAGAAAGGGTTTACCAATAATCAGGTGATTAAGTATGACTAAACGTATGCTGGTGCGCACACGCTGAGTAACATGTAGCAGATACTTAGACAAACAGAAACATATTCAGCAGGACTATTGCTCTTTCAAACCAGTTGGATTTAAGCTATTTACTTGTTGTTGTCAGTATGACCTCACACTCAGTCAACTAGTCAAACTTGTTTGTGAGGGCGATACAGTGAGCAAGAATCAGGTGTGTCATCTCTGACTTCGCCATTTATAACTACATTGTGACTTCACCATAATGTGCAACAGAGAAACTGCTTTATACTTGTTTTTGTTTAGCCCTAGTGCAGTGTCAGTCTGTCTGTCGGTCCACCGCTTTGGTCCAGACTGAAATATCTCAACAACTATGGGATGAAATGTCATTCTGCAATGGACTGTAATCTCGCACAGATAATAATGACAACTAATAAATTTGGTGATCCCTTGACTTTTCCTGTAAAATGAACATGTGGTCAAAATTTCAAATTCAACATTTTCATCAGCCTCAGCTGTACTTTTACTTTGTGCGCTAACACAGGTGGTAAATAAGGTGGTAAATATGGTAAACAATATAATTATCATGCTACCATTAACATTTATCTCAAAGCACTGCTGTGCGTAAGTACAGCTTCAACAAGCTGCTAGCATGGCTGTAAACTCTAGTCTTGTTTGTACATGTATATAAAAATGTAGTTTTATTATTATTATTGTGCCCATAATTACACAGTACATACATAATGTATACTTATTTATGTATAGTGGGTAACGAGAGAATGCCATACTTCTCTCTACAAGCATGCCTACAGTATTTCAGCCTCTGTCCTCATCTCAATCTCCCCCCTTCTCTGGCATCTTTCCTTCTTGAACACAGGACTCATTGTTTGCAGAGAAAAACGCACACTTTGTCATGTCCTACCTCTGCTCCGTCCAGGACTCTGATGAGCAAGCTACTGCATATGGATTCACTGGCCTGCCTGACGTATAGCCTGAGGAGAACTGTGCCCAATCACAATCCCACTCCTCCCAGACTGTATGCAATATCAATTCAATTCAATACAATTCAATTCAGCTTAATTGGCATGAAAGTAAAACAATATCTCTTGTCAAAACAATGAGGCTCACACACAAGCTGCCCTTTTGTCAAATCTGTTTGTCATACAACAGAAAGAGGAGCCTAATATCCTCCTTCTACAAGAGGAAGTGTAGAGCAGGCTTGTGTGTAGGTTGCTCATGTTACCCAGTTTTTTTAGTTTTCAAATCACAAACACAAAGAGCTGCCTGTTCAACCAGACAGCTAGGACTGCATGCTATTTATGCAGTACTGGAATTAAGCTAGCTCCTCAGGCACTCTTCCACCAACGGCCTTAACTCTGAAACGCTGAAACTCAGGATTCTCTTCTGTAACATTAAGGGCCAAACACAGAGCACAGAAGTGTAAGTTTGTTGTTTCAAGGTGTTGTATCATAGATACAGGATGAGCATAAAATAGATCAAATCGTGGCCTGGCAAACAATTGATGGATCACTACTGAGGCCTTCAGCAAACGCAGACCTTGACAGGAGTGGGAGATTTTTAGAAAGAGTATCGATACAATTTCCATTTTCCCATGCGTGCACCTGCCGTAGTGAATGTCAAGCCAAAATTGTTTTCCACAGCTGGAATAAGGGGCCTGTGGCTTTTTCTTATAAAAACAAGATGGCTTTTGGCAAGACGAGGCCTGATTCATGAGAGCTGCTCAAATAACACGGATAACACTCCCCAGATGTTTTACACTAGAACCCAAAAATGAGTATGATGTCTGACAAGTTCCTGATAAGAGATTCTTCGGATATTGTTCCATTTCAATTTAATAAGCCTATTTCCACCGCCGCTGCTGCTACTCAAGATTTCTCTACCCACGCTTACTAACTCCTGGAGCAATCTGAGGGTCTCTCTGGATGAGTGGCTCTGCTAAATGAATTAGCCTCATGCTGATGAAAATGTGCTCCCAAATCTGCTGAGGAGCTGCCCTACTTTTCACTCCGTTTTTCCCAACACTTATGTAGGCGCAATCCAGGGGTTGTTGAGTTGAAACAGGGTGAGGATTGGCTCTTTGGGGGTGGCTGAAGACGGGGGGGGGGGGGGCTGCTGTACAAGACAGATGGCTGTGGTGATGACAGTTAGGTTAGGTGGACCGTCCATAACTGGGAGGTCACAGATTCAACCCAGGGTTTAATGAGGTGGTGTTCCCATCTACAGTCTAACCAGGTGACCTCTGAGGGTGTCCTTGAACAATCTGACGGACTCCTACGACTCATTGACTGAGATTCTGATTTAGTTGGCGGGCCGAGAGACCCATCTGTCTGATCATATGCTTAAAATTTGGTTCATCGCTATCAATGTGAGAAAATGTTGTCTTTGAAATTAACGAGCAAGGCATACGCCCACTGCTGTTTGACTCACCCATTGATATTAGTGTGTCAGTAGAGCAGAAGAAGAGAGACAGTAGAAAGTGGGAGACAAAACAGAGACAGGGCTACAGAAACTGAAACTGAAAAGAGATGAGAGGACAGGAAGAGAACAAAGGGGGAATGCTCCCAAACACATCACAGCAGCACACATAATCCCAATCATCATCACCATCTCCACAAGCAGGATCTACAGGAGGCTTTTGTGACCCCAGGGGGGCTCCTTCACACCTCAGCCCTGTATGAGCCCTCTGTTCCCCACGCTGTCCTACATACACACAGTGTCTGTCCAACACCATGACCCATTTAGTATGTTCTGACCTCACTAGACAGCATAACACAATGATCCAACTGCATTAGCCTCAATCTTAACCCAACAAGGGAGAGGTGTGTGTTGTTCTGATTGAGAAATCCACCCAAATCTTAGCTACATTTTCGGGACAAAATCGGGGGGAGTTGGGGGGGGAGTTGATAGAAACTACAGATGCTGCTTATCTTGCACTGCAGTGTGCTCTCTCTTGGATCAATGATCTAGTTAGTGATTTAAGTTTCATGCAAAAGTAGACCTTGCGCTTGTCTGCCGACCGAAGCACAACAAGAGTCAGGCAGCAATGCAGCAATTCAGCATTTAAGTCTTGAACTGTTCGACGACAAAACTACAGACCCTTTCTTACGCAAACAGGAAGGCACTTTACGAGGAAGTAATAAAATAAGTAAAGTACAACACAACCACAGCTGTAATCTGGTGAAACCATCAGTTCATAATGTACTGTAAGGTCAGGGCATACAGACACACAGACACAAGCCCAGGTGTCTACAGTGATCTGAAGAAATTGGATCAAAAGGATGAGATTGTGATGTGTGGATAGGCTGGCATTTATTTAGCATTCTCTTTGTCATTGCCTCTGTGCACCCCATAAACACACACACACACACACAGGGCAATGGAGCTGGCACACTCATTGAGATGGAACAAAACCGTCCCTTCAGCAGAGAACAGAACCACAGAGGGGAAGAAGCCTGTGGTGCTTATTGGTATTCCCTCCAGCTGATCTTCATGGCTACAGACACTCTCTCCCACTCAGAGCTCACACAGGGGAACGGGAAGAAAACCAGAGAGGGAAAGAGTGAGAGCGACAGGGAGCACATCTTTGATTGTAGTCAGAAAGCTGACCCAACATCTCCTCCTCCTCCTCCTCCTCCTCCTCTTATCTGCATCCCACAGCTCTGCCTATGTGGCTACACTTTGATTGTAAAACCTTTTTTTAGAGGCCAAACAGTTCGACTCATCAGAATTAAAGGGGGGGGGGGACTAGCAAGAGAGTTTGAAGTCTTGAGTTTCCTCAATGACTAATCTCCAGGAGGTCAGTGGAATTAATTGCTTAAGACGTATTCACTATTATCTCATAGACAAGCTGGTCCAGGACTAAATCAATAGCCCATTAACACTCCCAGCGTCTGCTTGCCCCCATGGACTGGGAATGTACTTAATGGGATTCAATTAAGATAAATATGCAGCTATATGCAATGTACAGATTCAAAGTGAGAGAGCGAATAGAGCTGATGACATATCAGGGTTGGTGGAGAGTCAAGCAGCACATTAGCTGTGAAAAACATAATAGACCTCAAAAAAGGAGAGAATAAAAAAGGGGACAATAGTTGCCATTTAATGACTAAAAACATTCAGAACATAGCATATTAAAAGATTGCTAATTATACTGATGTGATGGCTAATATGTTTTGACTTTTTTCTGGTATGAACCACTACAGGAAAAGCATAAGGTCAATTTAAAGACAAAGATGTCGCTGAGAAATGGCACGCAAATCTCTACAGAGCCACCATCCAATGAGCATTAAAGAAGTTTCTGGAAAGAAGCCACTCAAACTTGTTGGTGTTGCATCATCTTTGGCCTCTAACCCACTATATCTGCTGCACAATGGCTTTTTGAGAAACAAAACTGGAATGTCATTTGGGGCCAACAAAAGGAGGAAAAGCATAATTACACAGTCCAGTGATAATAAACCAACCAAATCGTTAGAAATGTTGTTCCATTAGAGTGTGTTGGTGGTTGTTGTGGTTATTCCACAACCGTCTAATTGTTTACTTGAGAAGCTGGCTCTGAAGAGCTGCATACAATTCTTTCGAGCTCTACTCCAGGGGAAAAGGTATTCATTTCATTAATTGAGAAAGTGTTCCATTTTGATCTGAAGTATCTACAATTGCTCACAGGGCAGCAGGGTTTTTTAATAAGAGCTAAACAGGCCGAAGAAGACCTGCAAGAGCTCGCATTGCTTTGCGTGACCCCAATGATGGGTAAATCAAAATGTCATTCTCCTCCTTTGAGCATTATGGGTGATAAGAGTGGAAGCCCTGAAGGCTCATACATAAACTGGGAAGAGAAACAACCTGCTGCATGATACCTGACTTACTTTCTGGTTGCACAACACTCACAGTTGACGGAGCGTTCCTTTCCTCGATGTCAATGTGACAGAGAGCACCTGGGTATGAACAGATAATCAGGTTGATCTGTCACAGCCTTTAGAGGATTTTTCTGAACATCATAACATTCACATTAGCAAATGAATGAGTGGTTTTCCCCAGAACCTGTTAACGTACAGTTGAAGTGTTTTTGTTTGTTTGTTTGTTTTTATCCGAGTGACTGGTTTCAGGATAGGGGAGTCTTAGTTTGTGCAGATTGTTTAGCTCTTTCAGGCACATTTGTGATTTGGGCTATGTAAATAAAATTGACTGACTTGAACTGCTCAATATGTATCTTACATACATTTCATTTCAATAAGATACGCTCTGACAGTAATCAGGACATTCCTCTATGTGAAGGGAAACTGGACTTGGTTGAAGATACTTAAAAGTATATTTCAAGTATCTTCTACCAAGTCCAGATGCCCTTGATTTTAACCCTCCTTGGATAAACATGACCTGGATGAGAATCTTCACAGACATTTCTCTATGTGATTTCAACCCACTCTTTGCTGTAGGCTTAGAATTAATGTTTTCAAAACATTAGCATTATTCATACAGTTAACTTATTACAGATTTCACATGCAATTATTATATTGTGTGAAATGTAAGATATTGTAAGAATATAGGGGTTAATAAAAATTATGTGATCACGTTAGTTAAATTTTTACTCTAGATTAGGCATTGAGTGACCACAAAAACAGAAACACTTGTAAAATGGAATGCACTAGCTCTGCAATAAATTCCCTACCTAAGACTTTAAGTTTATATTTAGAGTATCACTTTAGTTGTTTTTGTGTTGACTTGAATTTATGGTACAATTTGAGGTTGTACTTTGAAATACTTTGTCCATCTTGTTGGAAGACAAATATTAGAAACACCTGCAATCCAATACAACATCCTCAAAAACTACATTATAAAGAAATGACCATATAGATGAATCAACATCCATCAAAATGACCCGTTTCTATTCAAAACAAGAACTGAACTACATTGTACAAAATGTCTCCAAATTTTGATTAGAGCTGAAACATTTAGTTGACTTGTTATGATTAATGAAACAGTAAACAATTTTGACAATCAATTAGAGTCATTTTTAAGTAAAACCAAACCCCCAAAATTTACTGGATCCAACTTCTCCCATAGGCATATTTTGCATGTTTCTTGAACTGGAAATCTATTTGGGTTTTGGACTGTTAAACACGCAGTTTAAAACAGACATCAATTTGGGCTCTGGGAACTTGTCGAGGCCATTTTTACTACTTAATGACATAGCTATTATAGACCAAACAATAAATTGAACGATAGTCAGATTAATCGATATGGTAATGAATCCCCAACCCTAATATCGATGTAACGCGGAACAGAACGATTATTGTGCCTTTTGGCTGTCAACTACCGGACCAGGATTTTGTCTGTGGTACACAGTACTAATACTACTACAGTTTACAGTGACAGATACTTCAAGAGATCGTTGGACCACCGCAACACCTCCATAAAGATGTCCGTAAATGTATCACGGGGTTAAACTCTTTGTTAGGAGAAATATGCAGCTGTAAGACGACGCAGCTGCTGGTTTCACATGACGTGGAGATCAACAGACAACAATGTATCGCTGGTACAGTACGGGACCTGCCGTTTATGACACAACGATGCTGACAAAAAACACCCACATGATACTCACCATCCGGCTGCCGAGGTATTTCTCTACTTCGGATAAACTTCGCACGGACACGTTGGCGCTGGGCATACTAATCCCGTGTTTGCGGTCAGTTAGGAGCTGGAAGTTCTTCAGTTCAGGACCAGGACTAGTTTGAACTCACGCCTGATCCCGTTTCCATATTGAGCCCCGTTTCTTTCCCTCTCTCTCTCTCTCTCTCTCATATACACACGCGCATACACAGAGGCTGCTCTCTTCAACATAAAAAACACTATGTGTGTGAACCCAAACCCCGCCTATTTCTCTCTGCAGGGTGGCTGAGCGAGGAGGGGTTAACTCTTTCAACACGCGTGCCTTCCAGTGGTAGATTGTTCAGTGCCTGAAATCTAATTTTTGGGAGTAAAAATTGACCATAAATAATGCCTCAAAGCACATACATTTTTATCAAAGTGGTCTAATAATGCCAAAGTCTGCTGCAATACCGTATAAAATGCATGATTTTGCACTCAGATCCTTTACTTTTTAAAGTAAACGTAGTTCTTCAGTGTAAAAATACTGTTTGTTAAACACTGTTAAACACTGTAAGTTAACAAACATATGTATTATCAGTAATATGTAAGCCTACTTAAAGTATCAAAGTAAAAGTGCTACTGGATTGTAATTACTGATGCATTCATGTGTAAGCAGCATTTTAATGTTGCTGGTCAAGTACTTTGTATACTGCTGGGTAGTTTAATCTAGAATACTGCACGATATATTAATTGTTGATCATGTGTTCTGTATGTAAAATCTTGCAACTAGGTCCTACCTGTCAAATAACTGTGGCGGAGGAAGAATATTTCCCTCTGAAATGTGGTGAAGTAGAAATATAAAGTGACATCAAATGGAAATACCCAGTACAAGTACCTGAAATTTATACCTAAGCACAAAGCACAGATCTTCAGGTCATTTCCACCAGGCACATATACATTACTTATTGTGTGGCCTTACGGGGGGGATTTTAAAACAGTGCATATTATGTAAGAAGTCAAAAATAAATCCTTACCTGAAATTATTCATAAGATGTTTAAAATAAAAGAAAAACAATGTGTGAGGACTAATGTATAAATAGTCATTTTGTGTCAGTTAAAGGGTTGAACATACTGTAACAGTTGAAATGAGGAACTCTGTGTAGTGCAAGTAAGTTTATAAAAATAACATTGAACAAATGTGACCAGAATGGGACACTGCAGTAGTAAGTAGTGATCTTGCAAGATTTTGTCTGATACTCTTCATGACAAACAGGGTTACATTGTAGAAAGTGTAGCTATAAGTGTAGCTTTAGCCTACACCTTTTCGCTTTATAATCCTCTATATGTTGTGTTATTTGGTGGTACTGTATTCTATAGGGCAAAGTAATTGTCTGGTTTGTTTTTTTGTGTAATTACTCACAATTTCTTTACTTTATGGTACCTATGATAATCTTCTATAACAACACTGGACACAGCTGCTGTCATTTTCTGGTATTTTGTCTTTAGAATTATTAGTTACATCTATAAGCGTAAATTAAAGTTAATATTAAAGTCTTGATATTTTTCATAGAACCATTTCAGTCACCTTGTTTTGAGGTACCTTCAACAATTTCACTTAAGCAGTCAAACCCAAAGCCCCAAGAGGCCATGGGAACAGTCCAACTGGCCCTTTCACTCAGATTCATTCATCTCGGATTGAGCTAATCCACCTAGCTGTGAACACAAAAGCCCACGTTGCATCACAAATCGCTGTAGTTACAGACAATAAGTGTATGTTTTTGCAGTTGCAAATTTATCAGGCTGATCTGTAAGCAAGAGACATCAAGAGAATCCTCTGTTTGTACAGGCCATACAGTGTGAGTGCACCATACACTGACAGGCATTGACTTCTATGATTCAAATGGGGGAAGTCGAGTGATGTAGTGATAGGAAAGGGGTGTGGAGAATCACATAAAGAAGCTACTGGATACACTGGACAATGGTCTTCTAAAAACAGCAGCAGACAATATCATTCATCTGCTCATCAAGTTTTAATGGTCCTATCAGTGCCTTTAATTAGCTGGACACATTAACTGGGTAACTACAGCACGCTTACAGGCACTGTCTTCTGTTCACCCATATGCGCAGAGAACTAATGAAAAATTGATTGGCTAATAACTCATGTCTAATTCCTTGCACAGCACCCTGCAACGTTTTCCACCTTTCCCGTCACGCAACAGTAAGACACTGGGGGGGGGTAGGATACAGATTTTGCATTATTAATTCAAAAGGAACATGTAAACAATCTGCTGTGTTTATAGAAGAAGGTTCAAGTTCCAAGAAGCAGGGTTACTGAGGTTTCATGGTACTTGTTGAAATTCTGAGACTTGTCTGTTTTTGGAACATATACAAAGAGCTGCTGCAGGTTTTACATTGTAAAGTTGTCCAGATAACTCAGTAAACTTGCTTCTAGTCCCAAAGTGAGCTAATAAACACATATGTGCCACAGTCACGTGGAGTGTAATGGATTAGCACACGTGATGTGATTAGAAGACTCAACTCAGATTTAAATGTTTGTGTATGAGGTCAGTTTTGCTGTAACCAGGTCAACAAACTTAGAGATTCACTATGCTCTCTTAAGGGGAACTTTGAAGGACAAAGTTGATTAGCTTGCTGTACTAAAGAATATTTATACCTTTTAATATTTTGAATACCACGTTGTCTGTCTGAATGTTTAACAAACACATTTCTCAGCACATACGTAAGCTGTTTTCTATTTTCATTGTTAGTGTTTTTATATTTAGTCTTTTTACAGCAATGCCATGTATGTGGAAAAAAAATATACTACTGCCTTTTAAGGTGTTAACCAGACCCAATACAAAAATGGCCACTGCTGCAGAAAATACTTTCCCTCTCCTAATATGACTACTCAACAAATTTTAGGCTGTTTGGTATTCCACAGGTGCTTTTCAAAATACTGACATTACAACAATACAAACATACGGCGAAGAATTTGGGGAGGGTAATATTAGGAATCAGCGCCAACTATTCTTACTGATAGACAATCAAATGAAAGCTCAATTGTGTACATAATAGATTAAAATGGCTGAAAGGTGTTTTTATTTTCAAATGACTTTACCATCATTTTCTGTCCACATTATTTGTCCAAAAGATGGAAACCAAGTGCTGCCCATTGTAGCCTTATTGGTGCATTCTATACACAAATCTATATACACAATTAATTTAGATCCACATGTCGTCAAATAATTGACAAGTGATGCTGCCCGATCCTTTGGATTGGCAAACAAATAAGAAATAAAGGTTATAACCTTTAGCGATAACAACATCTCAAAAATCAATTCACATTGACAAGTTTTTTTCCTCATAATTATTAGAAAATAAAAAAGCATGAACATGTAGGAAAGCAGTGAAAAACAAAAGCATCCTGGTTCATTCAAAGTACAAACAAGATCTGCAGAAAAAGGAAAGGCCTGGAGGCGATGAAGCATAAAATACTATGTACAATAAAAAGCGCAATCTACTATGCAGGTTTTAAACGTTCATTCCTGAATGGGCAGATACTGACAAGCTTGCTTGCCACTGGAGGTGATTTAATATGTCCTCTTTGTGAGTTGTGCTCTACTGACAGGTTACTTAGGAGTCAGAGGCAGGAGCAAGGTAGGAGTGAAAACAGAATTCCCATAGGATGCTGTGTCATAAATACAGTATGTTACGACCACTTAGTGATTGTTCTGCGTGGGCACTCGGATTGGTTCGCTGTCAAGTTTCCACAGTCCATGTTTTAATTCCAAATGGCACAGTGTGTCAGATGCCAGAGACAGCCTGGCTATTATAATCAGTGGACTCCATTTTGAGGATGTAAGGGATGATGCTATCAATCTGCACATTGCCAATGAGCCCAGCGAAAAACAGCTCCTCAGTGACAGCTGCACTTATCAGCCTGAGGGCAGGAAGACGCAGCAACAGCTTGGATAACCTAAGAGCAATGAAGTGGAAAGGGGACATAAAATTTAAACATGTGTACTGTAGCAAGTACATCTATGATATCATCACAAATCTGTCTTGCTAAATATAGAGCAATCCTTTCTGTCAATAAGATGGCACTATGTAGTACAGAGGTAAAGCCTACTGACCGATATGAGTCTTCTGGATAGGTTCTGGTTACATAGTCCTGCAGCTCCATGTACGCCTTCTCCTGGAATCGCTCTATCTGTGGGGTATTATCTATGCCTGGGTGATCTGGTACAAAAACAACACATGCACAGAGTCACACATGAGTCAGTGCACATTGTAAAAATTTTGTTCAGGATTTTCCTCTTAAGATTTTGCCCTAACAGGAAAACAAGAATGTCATTTTCAATTTGTAAACTGGTCAGTTTCCTACGCACCAGGGCTAAATAGAACGATGGCTTTGAGGTAGGCATATTCATAAGAGTCTGGGGACAGTTTGATCATGCTGTTACAGAACTCCTGCATCCTCCAGATGTGCTCCATTACTAGTTTTACTCGCTCTGGGGACAGCTTCTCTGTAGGAGACAAAAAAGACAAGTTTAGAGGAGTGATGGATGTATGGGGAATCAGTGTAGCTCTTAGCAAATTGGGACACAAAAATAAAAATAAGAATGTCTGCACTGCATAAATTGTTTTCCCCTTAGCTTCACACTGAAAATGTTGTTTGGGCCTGTATTTAAGCGTTAAACCTTGCAGGCAACAAAATGCAGAGCCCTCCTACCTTCCTGTAAGCTGGTCTGCAGATGGTTGATAATGGCACTTAAGATGGTACCAACATTCATAACATTAGAGCACTGTGCCAGACCAAGCGCAAACAGTTCATTCCAGCAGGCTTTCATCAAGTTAATGTCATTGTCTTGACCACTGTAAAAAAATAAAATAAAATAAAAAAAATAAAAAAAGGGAACCCTCACTTAAGATTAATTAGTCATTTTATAAGTGACAGGTAATGCCACTATTTTAAAAAAGGTGCATGTATAAAACAATGAAAAATCTTGTGACAAAGGCTTACCCAAGGGTTTGAAAGGCAGGAATAGAGCGTGCCCAGTGCATAGAGAGAAAAAGTAGCCGGGAAGCTGACTCACAGATGTAGTTGACATTGAGGTACTCTGGCACAGGCAAAGGCATCATAAGCTGTAGGAACAACATGAGTGCAGGGACAAAACATGACTGCAATGCATATCAGTAAAATTTATGAACATGTGTAACTCAGTTGGATTTCATTCAGAGGGTCAAGGTCAGTGGCTGTGCTTTTACCTTGAAAGGGATATGGCTGTCAGAGAGTATAGGACCATCCAACTCCACCACGGGACCTGACTGGTCTCCTGACATCAGCTGCATTGTGGCCTCCAAGGACTCTCCTGCTGAGCCATCGCCAGGGTGCAGGACTTTGGCCAGAGTGTCAAAAGCACTAATGATACGCAAACAGCTTGCATTAAAAAGATCCACATTTTGATTTAGGCAGCTCATATATTGTATCTTACACTGAAAAACAGAAAATATAATACAACTCAAAGCACTGCAGTGCACCCTTGACATATGGTGCATTTTGACTGACTATGGGTGAATCTAATTAAGTCCTTAAGAGCTGAGTCAGAAACCACATGGCCCTACAGGAAATTCTATTAAAGTGCTTTGTGACAAACAGAATGAAACAGCCCCTTGATTTCTTTCTAGTGTTGCTGTAGATCTCCAACCCTTCAGAAACAACTACAGGTCGGTATCAAAGCCTCTTGATTCGTTTTGACCTCTCTCTCACCGAGTGATATCATTTGCAGTTTGCTCTTCTCCTTGGATGTCTGTCATCGAGCTGTCCCCATTGCTAAGCGTTTCAACTCCCATCAGATCACTGCCGCCGTCACTTGCCTCCCTGGTCTTGTTGAGGTGGGCGAGGGACGTCACTACATTTGCCAGCGTGCCGAGGTCACCTTGACATGGGTCATCGTGCTGAACAGGTAACGGTCATTATCAAGGATGATTCATACACAGAAGTTTTAATTTGCTTATATTGCTCTGTCCCTTGTTACACAGGTGTGCTTATCATTGAATTACTTCAAGAAATAAAAACAAGGACTAAACTGGTCCACATCACAGATGTTTAAACATCTGCAACATAAACGAACAAGCAATTACTCCTCTTTATTACAATTTATCAAATCGGATTTATTTAAAAATATTCTCAGGGGCTTTAATATTTTATGTTTGAATGGCTAGGTAGGAATGACATGCTAGTTTTTAATTTAATGTACTTTCATTTGTTACCTTGTCAGGGGATGCTGGAATCATGATGGTGTTTTCCAGCTTGGAGAAGGGTTGTTGGATGTTGAGCAACATGCTTGACTCAAGCAAACTTGTAGATCTGAAGTTAGAGATGTAACATTAGTAGTAGTCTTTCAGCTTATGGTCAGATAAAGACAATATGTCAGAGATGCCAATTCAACTCTATGGTTATTTTTGAGGCTGTAGTTAGTGATGGTGTTGTATTGGACTACATTATATTCAGAGGTGTTTCTACTTGTTATAGTTATTAGAAATATATATATTTTTTTTTACAAAGATAATGTTTGTAGCAGGGCTACAGCAGATGTGTCAGATAAACTGACAAATTATTGCATTATATTTTATCATTGCAAATGGCTGTACCTAGCAGTTTCCTTCTCAGATACAAATGTGGGTGTTGCAGCCAGAGGGCTACACAGGTTCTTGCGGATGTAGATCTTCTCAGTGGAAGCCGCACAGTTAACAGATTTCTCTCTGGTGGTCACTTCAACAGGCTTCCTCTCACACTGCACAGCTGAAAACAACGCAAAAGGCATCAAACCCCATTTATGTAAGTCCTTAATAACATATTTATATTTACAATTACATACAGAATTGTATATATAGACTATAACAGAGTCTTACAATCCTGCTTCATGCCCAGAGCCATGCAACGCTGCAGTCGACAGTACTGGCAGCGGTTTCGGTGAAGCTTGTTGATGGCACATTCTCCAGAGCCCCTGCATGTGTACACAAGGTTCTTTCTAATGCTGCGTTTGAAGAAGCCCTTACAGCCCTCACAGCTGACAGCACCATAATGACGCCCTGAGAGAGGCAGAAGAAAAAGGGTCAGGTTGGCAAATGCTTGCTCATGTATGTTACTGAAAATATGAATATGAATAACAATGTTACAGCAAATTAAGCATAATTCCTACCTGAGGCCTTATCCCCACAGACAACGCAGTACTCCACCACCGGCTTCACAATAGACTGGTCTGAGCCATCAGTCACAAACTGAAAAACAACCCAGGACAATGGAGTAATTTAATACAGAAAACATTGCAATACATTTAGACTGACTAAACATGTTCATGGTTCAGTCATAAGACCTTTCAGTAACTTGTTTATCAAAACTGGCTGAAAAGTCACTAATCCTCTGGCAATACCTGAATCTGCTGTCCAGCCAGTTCAGGGGAAGCAAACAACAGCTGGTTAACCCCAGAGCCGTCTGGAGAGGCGAGGATGACCTTGTTGGGTGAGCCTTCCTGCTTAGCTAGGATCACCTTCCCAGCAGGGGAATAATCAGCATTTGCTAGAATAAACTGCTGCTTTCCAGGGGAAGATGACTCAAGTGCTGTGACGATCTGGATCTTCTGGCCAGTCTGCTGATCAGTTACAATCTATAAGGAATATAAAACCAATCATGAGAAAGTGCTGACTGTATATGAAAATAAAAAGTGTGGGAGAAGTTAAGCCAATGATATGAAAAAAACAATACATAAATAAATGAATACAAAAGTAGTGTTTGTTCTTGGAGAACTAAGAAGAATAAACAGTGCTTGGTTTTACTGTCAGCTATTCTTTGATCTAGGACCTAATTCTGTGCATATGTGTTTATTCACACACAGTTAAAATTTAAAATTTCCAGTGGTTGACAGGCTGTCACATCACCTGAATTCTGTGTCCTAATGCCATGCTACTGTCTGCAGATACAAGCTGAATCCTTTGAGTCTGTCCATCCATTCTGATACTACTTCCACCTTCTTCCACTGCTCTTCACATCAGTGCCCCATGAGGCATGCACACCTGTAGAAAGAGCATATGTTTTACATTTTCTCTTATTAGAGCAAACATTCAGTTGGTCAAGGGACAACTTTCGAGGATAAGGCTGACTTTATTCTATAATTTTTCTTTACTGTCATCATATCCCATGTATAATACCTTTTAATACTTTCTGACTTCCTTCCCCTGTCTGTAGCACTCAGCCCCAAGCACATTCTTTTATACTGAATCTTTAAAAAAAAGAAAACAAACAAATATGTATACAAGTAATTTTCTAATAACACTGGGCACTGTAGTTTTTAGCAAACATTCAACAGGAGTAAACAGTGTTTTTTGGGGGGATTTTTAAAAAATATATTTGTACATGTTAGGTACCCTAGTACGTGTATACAGAAGCTTGACGGCATGTCCGATTGGTCAAATAAACTAAGGCACCCCTGTGCAGGGTAATACAGGACCATGTCACCCATTGTAAGGACGGAGCTCAGTTATGTTCTTTATCATCATATCATTCTGGTAAACAGTGGAGGTCTATCATCTAGAGGAATAAGCTCTTTCAAGCTACACTGACAATGTTCATTAATAGGATAATAATAGAAACTTAATAGAAACTTTTGGTTGTGGTCCTTTCATGGTTAATTGTTGACAATAAGAATAAATAAATATCCCCAGTCTTATCCTTTAATTAAAGGTGTGTTGAATTAAAACACTTCATAAAACTTTTGCCTCGTGCAAATAGCATGTTATATAGAATAATGTGTGTGGAGGGACCCGGAGTTGAGACTCAAAATACTTCCAATTTGATAACTTACACTGTATGATAGTTCAGAAGTGTTATTACGATCATCACTAAAGAGCAAATACCTCTTGCAAACACATATACTGTTATAACTACTCGTATTCTTCCCGTTTAGTCCCATACAAAACATAATACTTTTGGCCAAAACGTCAGTGATGTTGATAAACGATGTTAAGAGCCAACCAAGTCAATCGTATCTCTAACGATCCTTAGTGAGCCAGCAGGTACATTACATCTGATTTGTTATATTGCGTGTCCCCAACTGTTAGTTTGTGGCCTGTGCTAACCAATCTAGCGATAGCCGGCGCTAGCTCCAAACTGTACTATTAGTGGCCTTGTTATAAAATACAGCTTAAAATCACCGTAAAGTGACAACGAATGAGCGGTAAAGCTACAGTAGTAAAACAAACAAGCTCTTGACAGTCAGCTATTTAAAATCGATACGGAAGATAAAGATATTTCTTTTCCTGTGGGTGAAAGGTCAACATTGAAGGGTTAAAGCATGCTAGGGTTCAAGGCCCATGATGCCGAGTCGCAGAGTAAACGGCGGTAGGGTTTGACAACTGGACAAGATTCGCATTAATTTTTGCACTAAACTTTCACATCATTTGGCAATATAACAGAACAAATGGCGATTCAACACTACTACCCGCCGCTGTTCCATTCCGACTTGAAATCAATGATGTAGCTGCTTATTTTGCGGAACCTAGTTAGCAACGCTAGCATAGCAGCTAGCATCCGCTTACAGTAACACGGTTAGCCGACACGGCTAAGCATGTTGGCTAACTAGCATGTCTGTTGACATTACTGTTACCGAATTGCTACTTACAGCTACACGTAAACATGTAATGTTAGGTAACGACCCGTTATGCAGTCGCGTACATATACTAACGTTGTTACATACTTGCCAAATTGACTTTTTATGCGCTGAGCTCCGGACGACAATGCTAATGAGCTAGGTTAGCTGTTTGCTAACTGGTAGCTAATGGCCGCTTCCCCGCTGTAGACCTTCTGAACACTCCCTCCCTTCCTGTGTTACTGGCCCTCCGTGTCTCTTTCATGAACCTCTCATGCGTCCACATTAGTAAATAGTTCTTACCTGTTAGGTAGCAGTAGGGCCAGATAATGTATAGTCTTCAAAATATATATATTTTTTAACTGTTTGCAGCAGTTGGTGGGCGGGTCAGAGTTCGTGACCTTTTCTTATCAATAGATCTTGCGCACATGCGCAGTTAGGTAGCCGCGGTTCATAGCCATCCCCGGAGTGCGTTTTACTTTATCCTGTCAAAATGTAATTTTCTCCTTACTTGGCTTCAGTTTTTTTGTCATAGCAGTAATGACACGTGTCAACTGTGACAATCAGTAGGGTACTACAACATTTGACATAGGAGTAATAAAAACGTACTCTGAATAAGAGTTACATTTTAGAGAGCATAGGCTATTAAATCATTGGATGTAGTATTGTGATTTTCAGATGGCCGAGTTTTCATTCATGAAGTGAACAATGTTAAATGAACGTACTTTTCTTCACTGGTTACTCAGTGCTCCACAATTGCTGGTATTTCTGGATGTGATTTCAAAGTCCAGCATTTCAGTAAAAAACAATTAATCTGATCTACTCAAAAAGGTTTTCACTTACAGTATGGTAAGTATTTATGTAATGTATTTCTCCAGTTGCTATTAAGACATTGCTTTCCCACCATTTTAATGTGCAGCCTTCACTCTACAGATTACCATGACCAAAAAAGCACAGTAAAACAGGACAATTTATTACAGTGACAGAATTAAAACAATAAGTGATTCATGGAAATTTCGATACATTTAATTTACAATCTGCTATATTTACAGTGTGTGTGTAAAATATATATATATATATATATATATGTATGTGTGTGTGTGTGTGATAGGGATATGATCTGTACAGCAATTGAGTTATGTAAGTGCAATACACATTATTGTACATTTATGTCCAAACAGTGAATGAACCATTACTCATACACATAGTTACAAAAACCTTTGATAATGTAATGTGAGAGGTTCTTAAACAAGTATAAAGAGTGTGCAATGTGTGTTAACAGTGAGCTTCTATGTGAAATAAAGTAATTATTCCCAAGCAACAAGAACACCTATGTGAGAACACCTATGCGATTGTTTTGAGCTCTAAAGATTATTTGGTAAATGTGGATCATGTTATGCAAGTATTCATTATAAATGTATTGACACTGAGTTTTATTTCCAAATCTATGCCACAGAGATCCAAGCAGATACAATAAAATGTAATTAAAATGTGTTACAATCAAAGGCTAAGTGTCTAATAGCTAAAGATGATTGTGGCATGATTCTAAATTTGTAGCCAAATCTGCAAAAATCCTGATGGAAACAATTCATGTTAATGTACTAACATGACATGGGTACTTGCCATCTCCACAGGAGTGCTCTTTAAACAATGTAAAAGATAAGTACAGTATGTCTGATAAAGCAATTAAATATTTCGATTTTAACGCAATATGGTGTCTCCAGATTCTTTTTGCAGAATTCAGATAGCATTGAGGTAAAACATTTTTCAGGCAAGAACAACAAAGTATGTTAAACAGCAACATACACTGTGAGCTGATATTAAAGCACCGTGGCTTCTTTGAATGAGTCGATCCATCTGTTTAAAAAAAAAAAAAAATTGAAAAAGATTATTATTAGTACAATTATTGTTGTCATGGTGTGCAACAATAAGTGATGCCCGTCTTTATACTGTACCTCTGTGCTGTTTGGACATCATCAGCTTTAAAAATGTAGTAAAGCGTGTTTTTGTGGTAAAGCTTAAACTGTAACTTCTGTGATGAATCAACTTTCAGCATAAACCCTAACAGGGGCTGACTCTCCAAGGCTGCAACATCCTGTAAGAAGAGACAATAAAAGACCAATGTTAGATGGACATAAAATCAGTTCCCTTTAGATCAATCATGACATGACACTGGGCTATCGTTGATACAAATAGGAGAGACTTTACCTCACTTGCAGCATACGTGTACAAGACCTTGTCTTTGATGACAAACCATAGCCTCTTCCCCTGCTTCTTATTGACCTTTGACCTCTGCAAATACCCGCTCATGGAGGAGTTGTCTGTGTTGGCTGACACCTGAATCAAGTAAAACCGATCTGATGAGATATCAGGTCATTGTCATAAACAGTGAATTTTGATCAGGACAAAGCATCAGTCACCTCTTTGAGGGCTGCAGGTATCTTCTTCTGCTTCCTGGAAAAAGCAAAAGTCGCTCTGGTTCCAGGAGACACAATTGCTGATAGAGCTTGTTCACCTAAAGAACACAAATGCAGAACACTCCATTGTTTAATGCACAGAAAATACAGAGAATACAAGTTATGTCTGTGTCTAATCCACACTGATGGTTCAGACAAAGACACTATTAAAAGATATGGGGATGTGTTTGGATCAGATTACAAACAATGTTGGAAGGAAGACAGACGTACATTTCTGCTGCTGAAGAACAACAAAACACTGGTCACAGACTCGTGCTAACTGGTTCTTTAGGTATTCAAGACAGTGTTTGTTGGAGGAGCAGGCCTGGCATACCACCTGTTGGGATATTAAGCATGACATGTTATTTTTGTCCTTATTTTACAACAGCAATTGTTATCAATGTGTTTTGTCCTATTTTTAATCATGTAATAACGTTTTAATCAGCTCATCATTTAATGCACAGTTTTATAAGCCATCTTATTTAGCAGCTCTTGTTTTTCTTCTCATTTGTTTTTGAAGCAAGATACTTTTTCCAAATCTCACCACTTTTTCTCAACTTACCTTTCCGCATGCACGGCAGTGGTGTCGCCTCCATGTTAGGGTAAACTCACAGGTGCAGATCATACACATGGTGGTACGTGGGTCAGGGATCCATATAGGTGCTTTGGATCCCAAAGGCACACCATCACCAAAATCCTTCCACTCTACCTGATTATTAATTTATTATTATTATTTTTTTAAAAAACAGGCGTTAACTCTAATTGCATACTATAAAATAGACTTGTTTGTTTTTGTCACTTCAACACAGGCTCAAACACTGCAAACAGGAAATGTATGAGGTTCATCTTTTTAATATGTTTTCTTACCTCTTCTGGAGGCTTGCCAGATATAAAACTGATCTTCTTCCTGGTGTAGTCACTGATCGCCGTGGAAATGGCCTCAAGCCATTCATCTCGCTCTGTGGCCGAACTGCAGAGAGAAAACAAAGTCTGACTACACACCTGCACAGTATTCACACACCTATGCGCTACAAAGAAAAACCCAGGATGTTATGAAATGACTAATGAAGCAACACATTATTAAATTACCAAGAAAGATCTTTTGTTTCTGATCATTACCTCGCTGAGAGAATGAAGGAGCGCTCCACGCTCTCAATGTTCAGCTCATTCTGAATGGCCTCTTGCCTTGGTTTGCTAACCTGTAATTATTTTCATTGTGAGCAGTGATGGTAGTGTATAACATATCTTGTGATTTTATATCTAGATATATATTATTGTTTAGACTAGAGGGAAATAATAAGGAGATAGGTTTCTCACCTTCATCCCAGCCAGAGACAACATGTTGTTGAACTTGTACTGGCCTGACTGAACAGGGGTGGTGTACAGCAATGTGTCGTTAAACTGAAGGAGAAATGACAAAGAAACATAATTTCCTTTCTGTCATTCTGTCTTATCTAATACACTACAGACGAGTTCAGAGTAAGATTAAGAAAAGACGCGTAAAAGCCCAACTGATTTCACAATCTTTTTTGGATTCATTAGCCTCCTTAATGCTTTGATATAAGCTGTTACACAGTTTGAGGTTGGATCACCTTCGAGCCTTGATCTAAGGACAGTCAAAGAAACTCTGGTCTTTAACTCCTTAGGCTCTTTACAGCAGCATAAGAGCTCAGTAGTTATGTTATACATATACAAGAATGTATGACTATATAATGGCCATCATAGTAAAGAAAGCCTTAACCCAAAAAGGAAGCTGGAATCAGCTTCACAGAACACAATTTGGATTAACTGAAGGTAAGAGAGTGTGCAGTAGATTGGCTGAGGAAGAATACCCAGTCATTGCAGTATTACCATGCTAAGAATGTAATATAAGAAGTTAGAGATAGGGATTATCGTACCAGGAAGAACATTCTGGGCTGCATGACCTTCCTGGACAGCTTCTTCAGGACACCCTCTTTCAGGAAGATCTGGAGCACAAAAATGTCAATATAACGCATTAGGGCTTGTTTGATGGCCATTTTCTGACTCTTGAACTTAAACATGTCTGTCTCAAAATGAAGCCCTATATTACAAGTCATAAGGTAAAAAATAAAATATTTGAATGGTAAGCAAATAATCAAGTAGTTCTCCCAAAAAGCTTGCTGCTCCCTCACTATGTGGGGTGCCATCTACCATTGTTTGCAATCCTGGCTCCACAATGGTAGAATGAGCTCCCCACTGACATCAGGACAGCAGAACCTGTACACATCTTCGTTGCAGACTGAAAACTCATCTGTTGTATTGCTTCTAAATGTAGCACTTGAAGCAGTTTAGCATGTTTGATGAAGTTGATGTATTTGCATGATTCTTGCAATTTATGGATCCACATGGTTGAATGCACTTAGTGGCTTCGGATAAAAGCATCAGCTATATAAATGTAATGTAATGTGATTTCCTGTTCATTATAATTATCATTACATTGAAGCTTCACATTTTATGGCTTAAAAAACAAACTAATAATGTAGTATATATGATATATATGGAAAGACAAAATAGAGATGACATTTATTGCAATAAGAGGTTTGGTTGGTAATCCCTTTCCCCGTCATCCCTACTGTCAAAATGTAATCTGCCTTCTTTTTCTCTACCAGTAAATACAAATTATGTAGTGCTGTACAAAGCCCCCTTGTCCATAATCCTGAATATAGTTAGATATACAAATGTTGTCAATTTTACAATGCTGCCCAGCAACAATTCTGATGTACTGTGCTGTTGCTTTTTACTTTTTGTCTACATCTAAGTGATATAAAACATAATATAAGTTGACATTCAATATACAACAAATCATTTATTCATAAATTTATTTTATAAAATTGGTGACTTTAATTTTTTTGAGTTCATTTGGATCCTTGAAAACAGGTCCTTCATGACCATGAAGTGAGATTGTTTTGTTAACTGCTTACTTTCAAGATCAAGCCTGAACTTTTACTTCTAAGCCAAAATGGACCAGAAGTGCATCAAGGAGAAAAAAATGGGAATTTTTCATGACAACTGGGCAAACTCCATCTGCTGAGGAAGATTGTTCTCAAATGTATTAATTATGTTGTTTCATCTGAACAATTTATTAATATTTAGCAAAAAGGGCTTTGGTGATAAATGTAAATTAAGTATAATGTTGGTTTACAAACGGTTTAATTTTAAGAGCACTAAAAAACAAGCTCCAAGCAAATTCTTTACTGTCTCACCCGTCCAGGTTGGACTATCTCATGGTGGCCGTTTAGACTGCACTGCACCTGGATCAGCTTCTGGAAGTTATCCTGACAGGAAAAAGAAAGACATCAGCTACTGGCACAGAGCATTTTAATAACATGTTAATAGAAAATGCCTGTTTTCTTGTTGTCTCTCACCCCTTGTTTCATGATATCGTTGGCATGATTGGCCACCTCTTTCACAATTGCAAGGGCATCTGTGTGGATACAAAATGTGAAAAGGTTTCCATCACATACATTACAGACAACGTTTCCATTCCACTGACACCATCAGGTGAGTTTACAGTATACAGATGTAAAAAGGCCACTGGTTTACCTTGTGTGTCCTTGTAGTCGTCTGAGTCTTCAGACAGGTTTTTTAGATAGTCTGAAACACAATTTCAGACATATAAGAGTCAACTACTTTGTACACTGGGTTACAAGCGTTCAGTGTTGTGCACTAAATTCCTGGAATGTAACCTGAAATTAAAAACCTGGATAAAAAGGTCTGCAGGTTTTTACATAATATAATTATACAAGAGTGACGCAAGGAACATTCTTCACATTTTGGTACTGAGGGGTCAACCCTTGATCCATTAGATTCATGAAAGACTAAGCTCGCTCATGTTAAAGCTCATGTTATGTCACCAAATCTGATTTGGGCTGCACTTCAAAAATCTTATTATATGAGGATTGGCGAGGCAAGACAGACATTACAAACTATTTTTACTTCTCTGGACACCAGAGGGCAGCATGATGGCTATAATGAGACATCACAGCTTGATCAAACATGCAAGGGTTAGGAGCCTGTATTTACATTGATAAAGTGAATTGAAGGAATTAAATGAAGCCTGATTTAGACTAATAGATAATGTGTCAAAAAAGTTTAACACAAATATAAACATATCCTAAAATGACTCTTTATACCTGTGAGCAACAGCTGATACTGAGGAATCCTCTGAATAGGCTTTAGGAGGTAATGCTTCAGAGCCAAGTTGGCACAGCGTGGACTGGCCTTGGACAAAATAAATGACACATATTACAAATGACGCAATTTTCAGGAACAAACTCACAAACACGTCCTCTACACATGCATAAACAATGAAACCTCATTGAGCCAAAAGACACACCCACTCAGACAGAGAAAACAGGTGGAGCAAGCCTTGTTACCTCAAATTCCCGTACCACTGTGCTGAATGCTAGGTTCTTCTTACTCTGCTCTTCAAGTAGAGTCACATTCTTGTCAAACTCACGGATGTATGTAGAGTACATCTTCAGATAAGGCCCTTTCTTCAGGAAAATGTCTGCTAGCTGGGCTTTCTCATCCCTGTATACAGAATAAAGGACAATGACATAAACTAGATAGTCTGACACCTCATTGAGGATGTATGTGTAACTAAGCTGTAAAATATATTTTTCAATAGGAATATCATTAATTTTGACTTTTTCAAAATTAATGTTTCTTATTATTAATACTTAGTTTTTATTTAATTTACGGCGCCTTAACTAATACTATTTCTGTGTAACACTTTAGTTGCTTACTCATGTTCCCTTGCCTCAGTGTTCCCACCTGCCTATTGTTTTACAGAGGACAGCAGTGAGTCTAACAGTAACAAGTGTAATAAGTGCAGCAGAATAGATTCATGAGTGACTAGAAAACGCTAATACGGTTACAGGCTTGTTTCAGCTTTTTTAGTGACTCTGGGCTTTGGGTAAAAAGCGCCCCCAGTTTCTCTTTCAAAAGGAATTTCTTGGTCAATACCAACACAGGAAGACAGTAAAACACCCAACTTCTCTCTCTGGGTTCACGTCATACTCTGACCAATGTGTACTATAAGTAATTAAGTAAATCATCATGCAATGTATACAGTAACTAACATATGTTTCATATGTACTGCCTCTGGAAAACCAGATGTTTTCAGGAATGCGTTTTTCATCAGGTACACGCTACAGGGCCAAAAGTATGTGGACACCCACACAAAGTATGTAGACACATGGTGCTACAACAGCCTCCATCCTTCTAGGAAGACTTTTGACAAGATTTTGGAAAGCTGCAGGGACTTTCTGCCATTCAGCCACAAGAGCATTAGGGAAGTTGGCCACTAATGTTGGCCAATAATAGCTCACAGCTATTTGTTGGCGTGCTAAGGTTAGAGTTCTGTGCACCACGAACTTGAAAAGCAATTTCTTTATGGAGCTCACTTTGTCATGTCATCCAACAGGGTTGCATATACTCACATTAAGATTTATTTTACATGGAACTAAGGCATCTTACCAAAACCATGTAAAACAGCCCCAGACCAAAAATAGGCAAAAAATATTGGTCCTACATACATTTGGCCATATAGTAAAGGTGTATAGTTGCTCATTGAGTCAGTAACAGCAATCACATACATATATTTAAAAACTTTTAAATGATTCTGTTGTACCACTTGGCCACTCTCTGCTGCAGCTCCTTGAGCAGGTCTTGGTTGAGTTCGTAGAGCTGTGGCAGGTAGTATAGGATCTGGTTGAGAAATCGCTCCTCAATCACAGGCTTCCCACTCTGACGAGAAGCTTTGGACACTGCTTCACGGAAGTCCTGTAGACAGATAAAGAGTCAAATGGTCAAATACAGGAACTTGAGCACACAGGGGAAAACACAGAGTGTGTCAAAAATGTATTTGCAAAACATTTTTTTGTTGAAATGGTTCTCTGAGATTTTCTTGAAAATGCAGTGCACCAAAACAAATTCCTTGTATTTGCAAACCTACTTCGCAATAAAGCCATCTTATTCTGGTAATGAATCTTAATTAAGTGCAAGGAATGGACAAATGTCTGCTCTGCAAATCATGTAACATGGTCCTAACACGACAAATTAGATAAGTTCCAGGAAGCTGAAATATAAAAGACAAAGAAAGAGAAATACGTGTTGACGCATGAACTTAAATTTCCAGGATAAAGTGAATCAAGACAAAAAAAAGCAGAGAAGAGAACCTCAGGGTGCTGTTTCTAGTTCTCTTTCTGATGATGTGGTGTTTCTTTGGTGGTTTATGAGCACACATGGCAAATACTGTAAAACTGCTTACAGAGTGCCCGGTAGAGAGCTCCACATGTGATCTACTAACAGCTGACAGTGAAGGAGTGATGGAAAAGGATTTGGAAGGGAATTAAAAAAATATATATGGGTCTTTCGTGAGATAAGACAAGATAACACTGAAGGAATAATTCAAGCATTGGTAGTGTCATATTACCACGCAGAGTGAAGTGGACACAATTAGCAACAGTGCTAACAAGAAGCTGTCGACTTGGGTTGAAAATATTATATGAACTCTATGGTTTTGAAGCCATTTAAAAGCTGATCAGATAGGCAAAACAGCTTTATTTTTTTTTTCAAGTTAAATATCAAAGCTGTTTTATATTTCTGTTGCTGGGAAGTTGGCATTTAGGAAACAATAGGGTTTCATCTGGCAGAAAGAGTAAACAACGCAACACAATGATGAACTGATAACTCACAAAAAGCTGGCTGTGTGCCTAGTAGAGATGGAGAAAGAACAAAATACTGTCACCTCAACATTCTTTTGAACTTAGTACGACTGTTCCTCATTACTGGACTCCATTCCTTTACTGTCTACAGAGACCCAAGCACTTCCTGTCTCTGCTCTGCAGTAAGGAGTAATTGTTTATGAGTCAGTCCTACTACAATCTGGTTTCACAACCGTTGTCCCTCCAAACATCTGCTCATATGACAATATTCATCATTCTTTGTGAAAATAAAAAAGCAGAAAAATAACAGTTTATGAAAAAAAATTCCTTTCAAGGGTTCCAGACATAGTTTGAGCATCTGACAAGCGAATCAACTGTTTTCCTATTTCTGTCAGTTTTTATGTGTACAACCGAATGCAACACTATTAATGCTTTCCAAAACAAACACATTTAAGCGATAATTGTGTCTCTACCCTCTCTATGACAGCCGGGTTCAAGTTTGGCCATTTGGAACAACTACAAATACCTTCATAGGGTGTCACACATCGTATGAACTAGAACATCACAGCCTTTAAGAGTAATCTTTATCAACCACCTATGTATTCTAATGTCCAATTATATACCTGTTCCTCTTGCAGCCTTCCTGTGTTTGATATTTAGTATATTGTTTAAATGTCCAATCTTTTTAAACTCTTCCTCAAGCTAATATTCAGGGTTGTAGTTGTGATCAAATTAAAAGTAGTTTATTCATGAACCTTTTTTTTTTTCTTGGAGAAAAAAAAAGATGTTCATTACTTTTTTTTTTAAATCAAATACAGTGAATCCAAAAGTAAATAGTTTCACTTTTAAGATTCTAATATGACAATTAAAAGTCAATTAGAGTTACACAGGTCTGATAATAGATACAAATACTTTATGTTATGCAAGGGTGTGTTTTCTGATGTTGTTTCTCAAACAAATTTTGAGTGAAGTATAGCAAAGAAACCAGATCATCATATCATTTTGGTGGTTCCAATCTGTTACGGATTAAATTCTCAAAACACCACGAGGAGACAATATGACTCCATTTAAGTCCATACACGTGTAGTGTTACCATCAGATCAGACTACTAGTGAAAGTGTGGGGAAAAACAATGAGGAATGCGAGCCGTCCGAGCAAGACTGAGGGGAGTTGGGTTTCCACACAGTCTTATCCTGCATGGGGTGTGCCCCAGAGGTTAGCATAATCAAACACATATGGAGAATGTGGGCTCAGACAGTAGACTAGCAATAGATATAAAATACACAGAATAATACCAGCTTCTGCTCTTATCACAACAAACATGCTTGTTTTTGTGTGAAGCGAAGGGTGACAGGTGGGGGTACTTACAACATGAAGCAACTTCAGGACACCAACAAACCTAGGAAATCAATGCATCAGAAAAGAAAGAGGTTATCATGGATGAGTATAGTAAGTAAAAACCTCTAAAAGGAAGCCATGCTGATAATTTGGGTATTTATTTGTTTTGAGATGTCCATCTCCACCTAATACCATGGACTTCGAATTTTGTTTGTTGTCTTCAGAGCATTACAAAAATACAATTAGCCAAATGTATCTCCAAAAGCAATGTCCCTTGTGTTACATAATACACAGAGACCTTGCTGTGAGTTTTCATTTTGTACCACAGAAACAGCCATTGTGAAACCTTTCGATAACAACATATGTGGATTATCCAGAGTAATGGGAATGCTGTTTCACGAATGAGATGCTGCTGCTGAATGTTATTTTTCAATGTGGTGAGCACCACAAGCGACATTCATTTTTACCTCAAATGTATTGGAGTGGAGGCAGAAATATCAGAGACAGGTATCTCAAAAGATGGGTAAAAAAAGCAGGTGTGGAAAAAATGCTGTAATGTAAGAATGTTTTCAGAAATAGACATTAATAAATTATATCTATCAATTAACAAAATGCAAAGTGGGTGAACAAAAGAAAATCAAATCAATATTTTGGTGTGACCACCCTTTGACTTTAAAACAGCATCATTTCTTCTAGGTACACATACAAATAGTTTTTGAAGGAACTCCGCAGGTTGGCCAAACATCTTGGAGAACTACCCCATAGTCCTTCTGTGAATTTAGGCAGCCTCAGTTGCTTCTCTCTCATCGTGTAATCCCAGACAGACTCAATGATGTTAGGATCAGGGCTCTGTGGGGGCCCAAACCATCTCTTTCAGGACTCCTTGTTCTTCTTTATGCTGAAGATAGTTCTTAATGACTTTCGCTCTATGTTTGGGGTCATTGTCATGCTGCAGAATAAATTTGGGGCCAATAAAATGCCTCACTGAAGGCAATGATTGGTGAATAAGTATCTGCCTGTACTTTTCAACACTAAGAAGAGCATTCAGTCTGACCAAATACCCAACTCTGTTTGCAGAAATACAGCCCCAAACTTGCAAAGAACCTTCACCATGCTTCACGGTTGCCTGCAGACACTCATTCTTGCATCTCTCTCCAGCCCTTCGGCAAAAAAACTGCCTTCTGCTACAGCCAAATGTTTCAAATTTTGACTCATTAGTCCAGAGCAACAGTTCCTGTGTTTCGGTGCATAGTCGCTGGGCTTTGTTTTCACATCCAGAAGGTATGGCTTTTTTGGCCGCAAGTCTTCCATGAGAGCCACGTCTGACCAGACTTTGCCAGACAGTAGATGGGTGTACAGGGGTCCCACTGTTTCTGCCAGTTCTGAGCTGATGGCACTGCTGGACATCTTCCCATCGCGAATGGAGTTAAACATGATGTGTTTTTCAACTGCTGCATGCGGTCTATAGTCCTCAACGTTGCCCATTTCTTTATGCTTCTTCAAAAGAACTTGGACATTACATCTGGAAACACCTGTCTGCTTTAACTTTCTGCCTATGAGAGACCTTTCTGATGCAGTATACACCACTCAGTCATAACATTATGACAAATACCACTGACAGGTGAAGTGAATAACACTGATTATGTCATTACCGTGGAACCTGTCCGTGTGGGGGAAATATTAGACAGCAAGTAAACATTTTGTCCTCAAAATTGATGTGTTAGAAGCAAAATGGGCAAGTGTAAGGATTTGACCGACTTTGGGCTAAATTGTGAGACAACTGGGTCAGAGCATCTCCAAAACAAAGCTCTTGTGGTTTTTTCCTGGTCTGCAGTGATCAGTGTCTAAAGCAGTGAACCGGTGACGGGGTCATGGTGGCCAAGACTCAGTGATGGATGTGAGGAGCGAAGTCTGGCCTGTGTGGTTCAATCCAACAGACGGCCTACAGTGTGTTCCGACACCTTTCTATCAGAACCTGCATCATGCATGCTTGCTTAATGCAGGTTCTGATACACAGTGCATCACAGTTTGTTGCGTATGGGGCTGCGTAGCCGCCAACCAGTCAGGGTACCCATGCCTGACCCCCATCTACTGGCGAAAGCACCAACAATGGGCACTTCAGCATCAGAACTGGATCACGGAGCAATGGAAGAAGGTGGCCTGGTGATGAATCACGTTTTCTTTTGCATCACGTGTATGGCCGGATGTGTGTGCATTGCTTACGTTGGGAACACATGGCAGCTATGGGAAAAAGGCAAGCCGGCAGAGGCAGTATGATACTTTGGACAATGTTCTCCTGGAAAACTTTGGGTCCTGCCATTCATGTGGATGTTACTTGACACTTTTATGTTAATTGAGAAATATAATCTATTAACATGTATATTTTCAAAAATTCTTTCCACAGTACTGTATGTCCAAGGCTGAACACCCCTTGACATAAGAGATAAGATAGTCTGTGTTTTTTCATAATTTGACTGAACCTACTCTTTTAAGAAAAACAAAATAAAACTCTTACACTCTCTCAGAGGTCATAATTTCTGTGGCAATGTGGTGAATCTTGCTCTTCCTCTGTCCACCCTGTGTCTAACAAAAGGTACAAAAACACAGACTTAGAATTACAATGTGCCATAATAAATCACTGTGTAGGTCATGTTTACTCAAACAAGGTTCAGAGCAGATAAATGCTGTGCATCAAAATATATGCAGCATGTACCTGATATGCATGAGTTCAATAAAAAACAGTTAACAAAGTGCCAAAAGGAAGAAAAGTTCTTCCCCATATGTCCTGTGAGATAAAGGAAGTATTTTTAGCACTTCCAGGCACTAAACTGTTTATAACACTGTCAGCTTCTCACCGTACTCTCATCTGGCTGTTCAGGGACTCCTTTACTGGAGTTAGAGCTGCTATCATCCTCGCCCTCCTCATCTGAGGTATTGGGCAAGATGTCATCATCCACAGGGCCATCTTCCAGGGGTGCCACCTCCTCATCAACAGAGCTTTTGTCAAAAGAGTTAAAGTCAGTGTGGAATAGAGGCAGATGCCAGACTATGAAAACAATGTACATGTGTTTAGACACACAGAAGCAGCTGCAGGTATTTATCACTCTGAATGCAGAGAATGACAATGAACACACCTTTAGTCACTCACATGCCACATTTTAGAATAAATAGTACAATAACGTGAGGTTGTTATTTATAGAAGTGGGGTAAGGAGATGGGGCTTGAAATAATAATGTGTTAGCACATAATCTGACGGAGAGTGTGTTTTTGAAAGAAAAACTTTTCAGCAGTATTCAAACATTTCCTGCTCTGATCAAGTGGGAGTCATAAAAAAAGAACACACAGGAAAGGGTGCACTTGACACGACCGGAAAGAAAAAACATTTAACGATAATCATCAACACTGTCACATAACACTAGCCCTGGGTCCAGCTGCCTGCCTCGGGTCACAGAGCAGTAGTTTGGCTAAATGCTGCCAAGAGCGGCCAAACCACACACAAACCAGGATCATCACACACTTTGTTAATCTAACCTTGCAGCACTACACTGAGTACATTTGAGTAGCTAAAAGGGAACTGCAAGAAATACAAACTTCATATCTCAAATGCCACAATTCCCTGAGGGAGCACTGCACGTGAAACAACGGCACCTCCCTGAACCAAACTGCAGAAAAAGAATTAAGGCGAGGCTAAGCAACAAACCCAAATAAGCCAGAGTCTGTGTGTCTTACACACAGTGGTATGTTTACAATAGCTGTTGCATTTAACTGTGACTGGTCTCCGCTTGTGAGCTGCTCAACGTGCTTTTAACATGTGATTGCTGCACATTTTGATCTAAAGAGGGCTGACGCACTAAGCTGTGCAAGGCCAAGT
>NC_060171.1:12960778-12980030 GCF_021292245.1 Micropterus dolomieu | reverse complement strand
ATGGGGCTGCGTAGCCGCCAACCAGTCAGGGTACCCATGCCTGACCCCCATCTACTGGCGAAAGCACCAACAATGGGCACTTCAGCATCAGAACTGGATCACGGAGCAATGGAAGAAGGTGGCCTGGTGATGAATCACGTTTTCTTTTGCATCACGTGTATGGCCGGATGTGTGTGCATTGCTTACGTTGGGAACACATGGCAGCTATGGGAAAAAGGCAAGCCGGCAGAGGCAGTATGATACTTTGGACAATGTTCTCCTGGAAAACTTTGGGTCCTGCCATTCATGTGGATGTTACTTGACACTTTTATGTTAATTGAGAAATATAATCTATTAACATGTATATTTTCAAAAATTCTTTCCACAGTACTGTATGTCCAAGGCTGAACACCCCTTGACATAAGAGATAAGATAGTCTGTGTTTTTTCATAATTTGACTGAACCTACTCTTTTAAGAAAAACAAAATAAAACTCTTACACTCTCTCAGAGGTCATAATTTCTGTGGCAATGTGGTGAATCTTGCTCTTCCTCTGTCCACCCTGTGTCTAACAAAAGGTACAAAAACACAGACTTAGAATTACAATGTGCCATAATAAATCACTGTGTAGGTCATGTTTACTCAAACAAGGTTCAGAGCAGATAAATGCTGTGCATCAAAATATATGCAGCATGTACCTGATATGCATGAGTTCAATAAAAAACAGTTAACAAAGTGCCAAAAGGAAGAAAAGTTCTTCCCCATATGTCCTGTGAGATAAAGGAAGTATTTTTAGCACTTCCAGGCACTAAACTGTTTATAACACTGTCAGCTTCTCACCGTACTCTCATCTGGCTGTTCAGGGACTCCTTTACTGGAGTTAGAGCTGCTATCATCCTCGCCCTCCTCATCTGAGGTATTGGGCAAGATGTCATCATCCACAGGGCCATCTTCCAGGGGTGCCACCTCCTCATCAACAGAGCTTTTGTCAAAAGAGTTAAAGTCAGTGTGGAATAGAGGCAGATGCCAGACTATGAAAACAATGTACATGTGTTTAGACACACAGAAGCAGCTGCAGGTATTTATCACTCTGAATGCAGAGAATGACAATGAACACACCTTTAGTCACTCACATGCCACATTTTAGAATAAATAGTACAATAACGTGAGGTTGTTATTTATAGAAGTGGGGTAAGGAGATGGGGCTTGAAATAATAATGTGTTAGCACATAATCTGACGGAGAGTGTGTTTTTGAAAGAAAAACTTTTCAGCAGTATTCAAACATTTCCTGCTCTGATCAAGTGGGAGTCATAAAAAAAGAACACACAGGAAAGGGTGCACTTGACACGACCGGAAAGAAAAAACATTTAACGATAATCATCAACACTGTCACATAACACTAGCCCTGGGTCCAGCTGCCTGCCTCGGGTCACAGAGCAGTAGTTTGGCTAAATGCTGCCAAGAGCGGCCAAACCACACACAAACCAGGATCATCACACACTTTGTTAATCTAACCTTGCAGCACTACACTGAGTACATTTGAGTAGCTAAAAGGGAACTGCAAGAAATACAAACTTCATATCTCAAATGCCACAATTCCCTGAGGGAGCACTGCACGTGAAACAACGGCACCTCCCTGAACCAAACTGCAGAAAAAGAATTAAGGCGAGGCTAAGCAACAAACCCAAATAAGCCAGAGTCTGTGTGTCTTACACACAGTGGTATGTTTACAATAGCTGTTGCATTTAACTGTGACTGGTCTCCGCTTGTGAGCTGCTCAACGTGCTTTTAACATGTGATTGCTGCACATTTTGATCTAAAGAGGGCTGACGCACTAAGCTGTGCAAGGCCAAGTTTTCAGTTACACAAACTGTAATCCTATTTTTCCAAATGAATTCTGCTTACTGGCCATTCATCAACAACATATGAGTTTTATTTAATTATTTTTTTAGATTTTTATTATTCTTATATAACTTGCATTTTTTATTCCATATTTATAATTTTCTAGATTTATTTATGTCAACTGTAGGTTTGTCTACATGTTGCACCTTATCACCAAAGCAAATCCCTCGTACATGTAAAATTCTACTTGGCAATAAAGCTCTTTCTAATAGAGCTAATTAATGTATATTTGGACACGCAGACATTTTAGTTATTTTAAATTCAGGTTTTGACCATTTAAAAGTCAAATTAAGAAAAAGAACATATGTATCTTGTTATAGAACCTGTTCCTCTGATTTATTCACAAACCTTACTGTTTTATAAAGACGGTCACATCGACTTTCAAATAAAACTACTGGCAGTGTACCTCCAGTGTACCTCAGCAACAGATATCTTAAAACCTGAGCAAATAAAACAAAAAATATCTACAAGATGAAATAACACAAATGTGTCTTTTTGTAATGTTGGCCAAAAGTTTCAACTAGTTCTACTACAAAGCACCTGTGACAAACACACCATGACACACAGAAAGCCTTTTGAACTAAATGCACACACTCCTGCCTTCTAGGCCAAAGACTGTCTAGTGTTAGTGTTGCCTCCGATCATAACTTAGTATGAGTAATATTTTATGTGCAATCTTAATTATGAGGTCAACCCCCATTCCATCAACTGTGCGGTACAAGCACACGCACCACCATACTTGTTAAACTCCCCTGACAGGAATCTGCAACAAAAGACTCAGTGTGACATGAGTCTCTGTGATCTTCCCATTTTACAAATGATACAGAGTCACTCTAAAGTAGTTATTTTACAGATGAATGGTTTTAAGAAGACGGAGGTGTTTTCCTGTCCTCATTCTAGAAAACAAGGGGAATTCCCTAATGTACAATATAGTCATAGGTACGATCGAGATGTGAGTTATTGAGAGAAACAAGACACAGAGACAGTAATGAAAGGCATCATAATAATCTACCTCTCATATTCTGTTGGGGTCTGACATGTCATGCCAGTGCTTCTCTCGAGGGACATATATGGTTCCTGCTCCTCATAAATGCCCTCATCATTATACATTGAGATCTGCCAGGCAGCAGGCTGCGAGAAGGAGGTCCGAGGCGAGGTCACTGCACTTCCCACATGCACATTCATGTAGTCTGGTATCTCTTCGTAGTTAGGGAAGTTCTCATAGTAACATGCGTATTCTGTTTCAGGAGAAAACTCATCTCCGTCCACGCTTTGCTCTACTCCAATCAGCGGGCAGGATAATTTGCGTTCAGGCTGCAGAAGCTCGTGGAAGTTCTGACATCCTTCCTGGTCCCTGTCCACACTTTGTTCATTGTCATTTGCAGCGTCGTCTGGGCTCTGGCCTTCTTTTACTGTCAGCTTGGGAAACTTCTTCACCGAGAGCTTCAAGTCCAGAAGTTTCCGGAAAGAGTTCCTCTTCTGTCCCTCAGAGCGAATGAGGTCAGCACCAGAGAAAGACTTGGCCCTCTGTTTACTCCGACTGGACCGAGAATGCTTGGTGGTTTCAGCTGTTAAGAGGTTTCTGCTTGCTTTATTGTCTGGAGGCAAAGGCAGCTCCCTCTTCACTCTTTCCTTCAAAACACCATTTTGTATAGGAAGGTCCTGCCTTTTCCCATTATCTCCTAATTCCCCCTCTTCTTTCTCCTCAGAGGATTCCTTCTTCTGCATCCATGCCATCGGGCAGCTGCGTCTCTGGGGCTTCTTCTGAGAAACCTTGACAACCTCATCCTCTGCTGCCCCAGTGATGGCAGGAGGCTGGCTGAGTTGACTGAGCGAACTACTACAAGTGTAGACTGCCTCCTGATCATGTGTTCCTTCCTCCTCCTTCTCCACCTCTTCATCCTCCTTGTCAACCGATACTTCCATCTCATGGCTGCTGCTGTCCCAACCCAGGTCTTCCTCCTCCACATCCTTTGGGACTGTCTGAGGAGCAGAGGTTGGTGCTTTGTTGTCAGGTGCAGACAGAAAAGGCTTTTTCTTGGGCGGAGGAGCTGGCCCAGCGCAAGCTTTTCTCACAGACAGAAATACTGGTTCAGGTATACTGACAGACGGTGATGAGCTGCCCTTCCCCTCTGATGACACCTTCACCTCTTTGACGTTCATTTCCCTCCCTTTCTCGCTTACAATCTCTTCCCTCTCCTCCTCCACCTTTTCCTGACGGGCCAGCACAGCCGCCCTGGGTTTCCGTGGTACAGGGACAGGGATGGGCTTCCTAGGGACTGCTGGGACTGGTTTGGGTTGGGGTGCACAAGATATTTGCTCTGAGTCAAAAGTATCTTCCTTTGGTCCTCGCCCAGGTGCACTCTGAGATATTACGTTACCATTTGCCTCATCGCTCCATGTTCTGTGAGGAAGGGATGGTCTAACAGTCCTGGTAATTATGTCTGTGTTGAGATTTTTGTCCAAAGTAAACGTTTCTTGAAGAGGTTTATGGGTTGTGAGGTGGGTATTGGTGGAAGCAGTGTTCATCACTTGGCACTCGGCATTGTCTGTTTTCTCTCCGCTGTTATCCAAAGTACTTCGCAATGTAGGGAGAAACTTTGTGTTTTCTACAGTTTTATCCTTATGCAATGTTTTCAAGTCTTTCTCCATTTTGTCTTTGTTTGTTGATGTGTTCCTCATACACATGCACTTTTCATGGCTACACAGACAAATAGGAATAATATAATCCCATTCTGGCTTTTTGTTCTCTTGCTGTATTCCATTTTGGGAGTTAATAAGACCTTTGT
This sequence comes from Micropterus dolomieu, assembly GCF_021292245.1. NCBI lineage: Eukaryota > Metazoa > Chordata > Actinopteri > Centrarchiformes > Centrarchidae > Micropterus > Micropterus dolomieu. The sequence continues at coordinate 12,975,360 of NC_060171.1, read as the reverse complement.
TCTGCGGCATTTCTGTTACAGATGTTTGATGCAGGCTCTTTAAAGCAAGTGGTTTGGACTCCAAAGCAGTGGTGAGTTTAGAGAGGCAGGGTTTGGGGGCCAGTACTGGTTTAATCCTCCTCTGTGCGCCAGGAGACGGGAGTGAGAGACCGTCTCTTCTTGGGGTTGAGGGAGACACCCCAGGCCTCTGCGGCTGGATCAGCTTTGGTTTTGGGGCCACAGGTGGCTTGTGCATTCCTGAGGAGAGAAAAACAAAAGATGTGCACTTGAGATTTTGTGTAAATCTCATCTGAATCAGAGCCTATTGTATAGGCTAGATAACATTTTCAAATCTGAAACACAGCAAAAAGATTATGGATCTAATCTGACACAATAAAAGCATACTCTGAATATCTGGATGGTATATTTGATGCTTCTTCAGTAGTCTGACAGATGTTCCCTCAATGAGAGTTCTATAGCACTGATCCTGATCTAGTAACAGCTTAGTGTAAAACTGCAGTAAAGTGCTAACCCCTGCTCCCCAGGGGGTTCAAATAGCACATGCTATTTATTTGCCACTCCACACAACAGCACAGTAATCCAGCGAATGGCCCATGTCAACAGGCAGAGCAGATGGGAGATGAGGAGTAGGAAAGAAATGAAGGAGGGCGCAAAGACAGGAAAAGAGTCAGGCAAACTGGTGTTTCTGGCTGAACTAGAGTCTTAAATTCTTCTGTGGTGGATAAAACAGTAACATGCTGAAGTGCTGATAGGAAGGGATGTTGCTTTTTGGAAATTATATATTTCCTTGTTCAGCAAGCCACAGTTTGACATTGGATGACTCTAGAAATCCACAAAAACAATTTCATTGATTTTGAATTGGAGATTGGGCAGAACCAACCACTGACTGACAGACAATTGTGAGATATGCTGTATATATGAGAGACAGGAGACATTCCACCTGGATGTCCCAAACACCATAATAGGCTACATTTCTAAAGAATCCTATGATTGCCAGTAATTTATCTGTAAAAGGCACACAGGTATGCACCTGCACAGTCTGTTATTTATCTTTTCTGTTGCTTTTATCTTGAATATGTTAACACACTTATTCAACTGTTCTGTTTGCAAAATAGCTTCAGCTAGACGCCCTTCAGTATATGCGTAACATCTGTTGCATTGCTTCTAACTGTGTAGTGTATCTGCATTGTCCCTAAGAAATAAATACATAGGCTACTGATTTGTAATTTATTTGGTCAGACTTGAGCGCTGGATCACTAAAATCTGTGACCAGTAGGATCAACAAGTAACGAGATTCCTGCCACTTACCTGACTTCATCATTGCTTTACTCTCTTCGCTTCTGTTGTTCCAATTTTTATCAGTCAACGCGGTAGCACAGACCGTCCCGTGTGTCCGGATACGTTGCAAGAAGTCGACTTTAAGTAAGTTATCTGTCAGTCATCAAACATCTACATTTTCTCCGCGTCTGTCCGAGCAACACGTGATCCTTCGGCGCACAGTTGATTCTCACTGAAGCCATCTGGCTGTCTGCCAGTGGTAAGTACCAGTTGGCTTACTTTTTGTTACCATAAATAATCCACTAGGGGTCCTCAGGAGCCACAAACTGCCAGAGTCAAAACAAAATGTTGGGAACTGTGAAGCAAAAACCAGTGTGACATTAACAGAGTCTGAAGTGTATAAGAGAAAATCCGGAATACTTTGATGTTTTGTTACTGTTAAGTTGTGTAAACTACAGTCCACTCCCCATCAGATCAATAATTCTACCCAAATGCATTTTAGACTTTCTGGGTACTCATCATTACACAGGAACTTTCCAGTGCTACACGCACATATCTTTCCACATACATCATCATCATCATTCCTAATATTAAACCCCAGTATGACTAAGAACCTAAAAATATGAGTGGAAGCCAGCTGATACTTTGTCAGCTATATTTAATATAGTTGAGGAAGTAAAATTCAAAAAACATCACTTATTGGCAGTGCTCACATCATGATGTAACTTTGTCACCAGGTTTATTTATCAGTCTGTAGGAACAGCGCTGGCTAACAGAAGGAAGGGAGACAAAAAGAAAACACAAAATAGTTCAGTGTTTTTATTAAATCTGCACATATTCACTGAAAAAATATTACAATAATTACACATATTTCCTACTGATGTTTTATACAAAATAAAAAGGCCATTAGTCAGAGTGAATTTAAATATTAGCAGTAATTGATTATACCTATATACCTATAAGAGTTTCCAGTGTACTCCTTAATGCCCAGTGCAGTTTGCAGTTTGATTACAATTCAAGTGGACCGATACAGATATAACCCCATCAGTCTTTTTTTGGTTTGATACAAATGTCTCTCTGTCGTCGGTGTGATATCTCAGGAACTTGATTTTTTTTTCTGTTCAGGAAAGAAGACATTAGACAGGTGATTTAGTCAGAGATCATTAACGCTGTGTTAAAATCAAAGGTGGTAAAGTTTATAAGAAGACATCAAATAACATTCAGGAACTTGCAGCAATCTAAATATGAATTAATTCATGTACCTCTCATTGGCCATTTCCGTTTCCACTGAAGCAGTCAGTCTTATGTCATCTCCTCTTTTTAGTGTTGCATCTTGTGAGTTGTGTGCAAATGTGGCTGCAAGGGTATTCACTTGATCACTGCACAGGAAGGATTAAATATGATCACAATCAAAGTAGTAAACTTAGTTAAATCTTTATCTCTGTAAAGCAATTAATCTGTGCTTTGAAGGTTTGTTTGTGGTTACAAGTGTCCATCACTGACAATTGTTTTAGGTTGATTCCCTTTACATTCACACTATGTCACACTGGGTATGGTGCAGTAGTACCTGAACATGTAGTCTGAAGGGAGGCTCAGACCTAATCTGTAGTCTCCCCTGGATCTGGAGATTTGCTTTTGAAGGTCCCTGACTGAGCAGCTGTGACCCCTGAATATGTAGCCCACAAACAGCAGCTTCCCTCTGATGTACATCTATGGCAATAACAAGGAGAACATTATATTGTCATTGTTATATTTAAAAAGCATCAGTTCATGTATTTTTGTTTAGATGACAGAGAAGTGGTTTGCACCACCATGTTGATTCTATTTTTTCTCAACATAAGTCATATCAGTCATGCTCTGTTTTTTTAGATTTCATAATAGAGGAATTTACAGGATGCATACGCAGTATCCTGTCAGTCATAAAAGCTTCTCTTTCTGAGTTTAAGTAAGACTTCTTGGGCTGACATTTTAAAGTGCAGTTTTTCATGTCATGATTCTGGTTTTCTGTTTGATTTATGGACTTAAGGAGAGATTTTCATCTTACAGCAAAGATCTGTGACTGGGCTGAAAATAAGAGCTCCCTTTGGTAATTAAGAAGCATCATCCCTCACTGCTTGTCAGCCTACAGTACTTTTATAATAAATGTCTGGGTTTCTGAGAAAGGACAGTGCCTAACTACAGTCCTCCTCACCCCATCTCTCCCACATGCTGTCACCTGTTCTGCTTCAGGCAGGCACTGCTGCTGCCACCCAGTGGGAGCCATGAAAATAAGCACTGAGCAGAGCCTGCAGCCTTTGGCCAAGCCTGCAGTGGGTTTACTGACCAGGACCATCCCAGGAGCTGCATTGTGTCTCTGTTGCAGCAGGATGTTCTCCATTCCACAGCTGTGCTTTCCTGTTGACATCTCGTACCTCACCAGGCGGAATGAATCCATCTGGCACTAGATTAAAAAAAAAACTGTTACTGAGTTTCCAGAAATGTATACTGTACAACAGCCTGCAGACTGTAGTGTCTTTCACTGACACTTTGTTTTTTTTAGCCTATGCGAAGCTATGTTGTCTTTGTAAAATGTAAATTAGTATTACAAAGCATTCCTGCACATATAGTGTACTGTACATGCTGATTATGTAAACTAGATGTTATTTAACTACAGTGACACAACAAACTTGCACTGTAACTGGTGCTTGGCTTTGTATACATACAGTACATCATAGCCAAAATAAGAGACTTTTTTCTTTTTTCATTATATTTCTGTCTGTATATAATTCACACCTGAGTACAGGGCATGGTTCTGTGCCTGTTCCTCCTCCTGTAAAGCTGCTCCAACACATCCTGGTCAGGCACTGCCTGTGTGTGGATGGGCTGGCACAGCAGAGTCACACACACCACCAGGATTTGTTGACTGTGTGGAGGCTGGCCCATAATGAAGGCATCGTACTCCAGGTCTGTTACCACTGGCATCAGCGTAGCGCTGCAGCAGCACCGCCTGCGTCCACCCTCCCCCAGCAGGGCAGCTCTCAGCAGAGGAGGGCACACTGTGAGGGGGTTGGAGGGAGTGAAGGATGGCAGGGCTGGATAGCGGATGACAGCAGAGGGCTGCAAATCTGGACTGTTTGGAATAATCACTGACCTGGCAGGGTGGGGGTGACAGTGAATCAGTCACTGTAAATATACTCTTGCTCTTATAAAACTGCAGTAAATGTTATTTTCTACACAAAGACACTTGAATGACTTTATAATGGTCATGCCTGTCAGTAATACAAGTGGGTCTTACTCAAGTTTGATGTTGCCATGAATTTGAAGAGGTCCTATCTGTGTGACATGGGTCTCCTCCTTTGTTCGCTTTTTTGGTGTCCTGGCAACATACAGGTCAAAACAGGCCTTACATAATGCAGCATACATCTGTGCAAAGTCTAGCTGAGCTCAAGCACTTCAAACTGATCAATAAACAAAGTGTTTCTGTCACTATTACAAAATCAATCACTGGCCTCCGTTTAAGGACAGACAGGAGGACACCTATGCATGTAAGCACTTCCTCGTTTACATGCATTTGCTTATAAATACTCAAAAACATGGTTTCAACAGTGTATAAAGTGTTAAGTGTTACAGTGTGTTTGAAGATAAAATGCCATTTAATCTCTCCACCATGAACTATGTACTCTAAACATTTTATATTACAAGAGTATTTCAGTGATTTAGTATTGTAGTTTGATTAAAGGGGATTCACATGAGAAACAGGCTTGTTAATGCAACTTAATAGTGTCTTTCTCTTGAACCTGTCTACACGGTAAACACTCATGTGGGGCTAAAGGATTTGAGGGAAATATCTAATAGCGTTTTTTCTGACCTTTGTGATGATTATTTTCTATAAAATAAACTTACAATCACGTATTTTTCTGTCCACAGAAACAAGTTGTGAGAGTGGTTTTAAGTTAAAATGGCGAACTTGTTGCAAACATTATTTACAAATCCAACAGTTACAGAGCCACATTATCGTTAGTTTGGAGTTGTGCTTCTGGCCACCTGATAAATAAGTGTTTTTGGTCTCTAAATGCTCCACTCTGTTCACCAGATAGTTGCTAACTGTGTCTGTCTGCTGTTTGGCGCTGAGCAGGTAGTGTACTGTGGGGTTTTACAGCTTTTCTGTGACAACAGCTGCCGGTTGTGACTGAAGTTGTTGTTGTTGTGGCAGTGAGAATGTACTGAAAAAGTAAAGTTGTGGGCTAAACACTGAGCGTGCTATAAAGCGCTGTAAAGCTGAAAAGAGCTGCAGATTTGGGTGATAATTCTCTATAGGGTCATCACTACAAGTAACACTGCCTCAATGTTTTCATACTGTCCTTTCATACAGTAAACTGTTATAAAAATACTGATTATTGCCATTTTAAACTCCAGGCCTTTGTTTGTGGACTACATTTTTAAACAAGATTCAGTATGCTTGTACCAAACACAGCAGTTACAATATAAACAGAATAAGAAAAATAATTTCTTGTTATTTGGGTCCTCCAAAATTAGTCAACTACAGCTGAGTAAATATGTCAGGAGCAGTTGTCATCATAGCTGGTGAAATCAACAATCGCCGGCTAAACCTTTCACCCCCTACAGCTTGTTAAGACACTGTTAGTTGTTTAAACACAGCTTCTTTAAATCTGTGTATTGGTGTAAAGTGTGCACCTTGGCATCTTGATGTAGGAATCCAGCATTCTTTCTGCTGGTGCTGACAGATGTCTGTGCAGCTCCTGTAACTCATTCCTGCCTTCCTCAGGCTGGACTGGTTTAGCGTCTGCCCGCTCAGGTGGGTTCAGGGAGGGCAGAGTAGCTGACTGTACCTCTCTCCTCAGCCTGGTCCTCGGTGGGGCATCTGGCATCCGCTCTATGTCAGGACACTTGATCCCTGAAGGAGAGGAAGAGGTCACTCAGAAATGCATACAGACACCGAGTGACACGAGTGACCGTGAACAAGATCCTGATGGAACTATTCAATAATGTTGAGTTTGCAAGAGAAGGTGATACTGTAACTTTTTGCTTCACTGAACTACTTTAAACAACCTTACCGGGTCAGATTGGCTCAATGTTACTTTTATTTGCACTACATGCTTTAATATTTCATAATGTACTGTACATCACACCCACTGGTTGCAGTATGAGCACACATTACACATTTCAGAAAAGCTGGAAAGGCTGTGTTCAAAGTCAGGTACCAATGGCCACACGATAATAATCCAGCCAGTTATCCAGGGTGTTTCGTGCTCTCTGCTGAAGCCTTTTCAGCTCCCTGCCGATATGCCCTCCTCTTCTCCACTGTTCTGGCAGCTCCTGCACCTCTCTGACCATCTGGAGGACCTCCCGGGAGCACACAGACACCTGCCATACATCATTACTTGCATGGTAGATCATATGATATGAAACAACATAGGGTATTTAGCAAGAGAAGGCATTTTCAGAACTCAAAGGTATTGCTGTCATACTCTTTTAGAGCATAAAATAAATTGGGCTGTTATTTTGATGTTGGAATATATAAATTTATGTTGTACATTCACAGAGGCATCATATGGTGATAAAAAGTCTCTTAAAGGTGTTAGCGTCAGGTTCCTCTTGCTCTCTTGGAACACAGAAGGGGATTTTGTTTTCCTCGTCAGCAGGAGGCCTTGAGCAGCATCAGAGGCAAATTGCCCTTCAGTCTGCAAACAAAGCTGCCAATGCAGTGAAGACATTATAGATTACAAGCGATTATTATAAATATGATGGTAAATATTTTTTCTTTCACCTACTTGATCTTAATCTCACCGTTTCCTTTGTTTGGTTCATGTTAAACAGGACAGATAGAGGAAGTTGAACTCTTTCGTTGTTACACCTGAAGGTGAGCGTGGCAGAAGTACCACTGAGCAGCCTCACAGAGATTAGATCTGACAACTGTAGGAGACAAAAAAACCCCAACACATTTACAGGTAAAACGGAAACGCTCTTTAAAAGAAATAGCTATCAGTATCATAAGCACTAAATTCTAGTGAATTAATGCATGACCATCTAATCCGTACACTATACACCTGTTATAAAACCTCTCCTGGTCGTGTCAGAGACGGTTAGTGTTCATTTATCAGTAGGTCATGCGTCATACCTCACATGCCCTTCTTTGTTTCCCCTAAATGTGACATTTCACATATGCACATCTCACAGTAAACTCATATGAAAGGCTCACGTCAGATGCTTAGTCCCCCTGACTAGCCTTGTCACTGAATATATTTCTTGTCTGGAGATTAACTATTGTCTCTATGTAACATGTTGCTGAGCCGATGCATACCAGTTTAGACACAGACGCTCTGTCAGGGAGTGAAATTAAGTGACAAGATTTGACTAAACAGAGAGAAACTTCTTTCACAATAAAAATGTTGCCAGGTGGCTCTGTTTGTTAATTGCTCAAGTGCACTTAAGACAGTTACAATATATATGTCATAGGTAGAAAAAGTTGTAGTAGACTCAAAAGTCACTATTCTAGTAATGTGGCTGCACCTGTATAACAATCTTCTCTCTGTGTGTGCGGCCTGTCTGCCAAATCCACTCCTTATTTATGTTCCCATGATGGTCACATTTGAATCCACCATCCTGGTCCCACACCGCTGTAATGGCAGAGCTGCAGGAATATAAGTATCATCAAAAGCTGTCACACATACAGAATGAAAGTCTGACCAATTAAAGGCATTCAGTATTTCGGAGAAAACACTTTGTTTTGCTTTCTTTAAAGGAGTGAGATGAGAATGTTGATAATAATGTCACGTAAATGTGCCTTTCTAGTCTTTTCGACCACTCAAAGCGCTTTTACACTACATCTGCACCAGTCAAACACATTCATATACTGAGCCTAAAGCCTAAGTGCTCAAACAGAAACTAACTTTCACACACATTCATACACTGGCAGAACAGCCGCCAGGGGCAATTCGGAGTTCAGTATCTTGCCCATGGACACTTCGACATGCATCCTGGGGGAGCCGGGAATTGAACCACCTTCCAATTAACGGCCAACCCGCTCTAACTCCTGAGCCACAGCCGTGTGTGTCAAAGAAGTCCTCCACTTATTTGTTACTGTACTTCCATTACTGACTGAGTAGTTCTTCATGTGTACAATTAGTGAAGTGCCTTATTCAGACATTTTCACATTTCAGCACTGAACTCACCTAAGAGGGTGTGTAGCAACCCCGTGTCCAAATGCTGTGATAGTCGCTAGAATAACGGGACACTCGCTGTCACTGAACACTGTGGTGTAGAAGCCTCCACAGGGCAGACCTGAGTAGCTCTGGCATACTGCCATGCAACCAGACGGGTAGCTGAGAGGGCATGTGTCAAAAGGTCAGCTGCAGTGACACATTTCCCATCCACCTTACACTACATTTGCTTCTTGGACAACTACTAGAATTTAAACAGCAATGTATAAACATGATGAGAGAAGGATACTATATGCACGAGGAGCCGTCGTTGATCCTGTAGTGTAGTTTCTGCTGTGCTGGATCCTGCTGCTTCACTTTTGGTATCCGGGGGATCCCATTGACTAGAGTGGCAAGTTGGGCCTTAGTCCCTGCATCCCTGTCCTTCAGCCTTGCCTTTGCATCACCATAGTGACGGATTATGAGGGTCTTTTTCGGGACCTCTTCAGCTGTTTGTAGTTTTCTGTCAGAAGATGAAGTATTTTTTATGCTTAAATAACTAATCTCTCAAGCTATCAAACTGGAGTTTTTGAGGAGTTACACTGTAAAAATTTTAACACCTGATGACCAAAGGTAAAATTTGGTAATGATATGTACACTCAATGCCATCGTTGCCCAAAACAGGGATATTAACTTAAATTAGTCATTAACAATAAAGCACGCTAGCAGACAGGACTATACTTTGAGCTAAGTGCTACCTTGACGCTCAATGACATCATGCTGATGTTTAGTAGGTATAATGTATACCATGTTCGCCATCTTAGTTTAGCATGTAAGCATTCTACCATAGAACTAAAAGGGTAGAGGGTGCTGTTGAAAAGGTAGGTATTCATCAAAGTTATTACAAGTCATCCTGAGTGGGGACATCAGTCACCAAAGTCAGTAGGATTCATTGTCTGGGAATCATATCTATACAACATTTTGTGTCAATAGATCTTGAAGTGTTTGACTGACCAAACAACCAACACTACCATTATCAGTTAAGAAATTTTGGAAAGTAACCCCTAATTTGACAAACATTTGCTACAGGCTAAAAAACAGCAGGAAACGCACTCAGGATTTCTTGCCGCCTGGAGTCGCTCCACCACCCACTGACACAAACTGATCAGCTGAGGGTCATCACAGGAGGGCTGCATTGGCTGGGTGAACCAACCTGGACACAAATCAAATCCAGCTGAGGTAGCAGGGCCACAGGATTGAGACAGCCAACTGCAGAGACAGTCTCCCTCATGAACACAATGCTTCTTACCTGGATTTTTACAGATGTTGGATGACATGGAGAAGCTGATGGTTGTGGAGCTGGGAGCTGTTCGGGAGTAAGAGAGTGGTCTTAAATTCACCTTTCTGTTGAATCTGTACTTACAATACTGGCCATATATAAGTCATTACCAGTGACATCAGGGAAGTTAATGTAACTCAGTAGCTCCGTAACTGATTAACAGACAGCAGTACATCTGTGCCCAGCTACCTGCTACCTTGTCCTATCTGGAAAACCTATCCTCTCACTTCCACAAGCTTGCAATCAAAGTTGTCCTCAAGTGCAGCCTTCAGGGGTCCTGAGAAATTACTTAATGGGTTTTCACGCTCATTGATGTTGTCGCTTACCTACATGAACTATAGCACATTAAAAATAGTGGGAACTTAAAATTGATCTGACTATGCTGTTTATCCTGCCTTATTCTCAAGAAATACTTTTACTAAATATTTTTACTTAATAAGTCATTTGTAAAACCTACTTTTGGGTTGCCAGGTTGTAAAAAAGGCCTTTTGGCTGATGTTTATCCTCCTGTAGTGTAATGTTATTTGGCTTTGTATTTAGCAAACATTTTCTTAATCGTTTATTCCAATTTTAAATACTTTTTATACTACTGGGTATATTAGCAGTGTAATACTGAATCATATCATGTAAGTACCATATGTTATTTTATGTATAAAAGTAACTAGGAACTATAAGTGTCAAATAAATCTAGTAAAGAAAAGGTTAGGCTATACTACATTATTTCCCAATGAAATGTAGTGGAGTACAAGTATAAAGTAGCATACAATGGAAATTCTCAAATACTTTCCACCAATGGACATGTGACGCAGAGATAAATTTACCTCTACTGGATTTTTGTTTGCGCTTTTTCTTGCGTGGATTTAAGCTAACTTGTGGCCTTCCAACAGAGGGACCAACATTTTCTACAACACACGAGTTCCTCTCTCCTGCCTCCCTCTTGTCATTGCCAGACACCTGACGGGATCGCGCTTGATCCAACTTCAGGGAACCTTTGGACTTCCGTTTGTCAGTCTGTTCCGCCCTTTGCGAGTACTCCGCCTCCCCTGCAGTCAGATCCTTCCAGGAGTAATTCAGAATATTTACAATCCCGTGAGGAATACACCCCTCCGCCTTCCACTGATGTTGTGAAAGTAGGCGAGCCAATTCGTTTAATAACGGAGGGGCTGCTTGCTTGTATGCATCCATCGGATCACGGTCCTTAACGTTCAGTGCAGCTCCGACTGCAGATGAGGTATCAGGTTTACCATCCCCACGTGTTTCACCTGACAGTCTCTGAGTGAGCTCATCACCTTTGTCTTCTTTGTTTTCATTATCTCGACTACAAGAAACGTGAGATCATTTATTAGACATACTTAAGAAGCACAAATGTAGGCTAAAATATTTTGGAGCAAGGGCATTTATTACCTTTGTGTTGTATCTTCTAACTGCGCCCTTTCATTTGCCTCATTCAAATACAAAATGTTCTTTCGTGTTCCTTTAATTCGTTTTGTTGGCTGCAGAGAGATCAATCAAGGTTAATGACTTGCTGTTTCTTTAAAACGACAGTCAGCAAAATTAATCATTATTGCCCACCTGGTCAAAGAAATACAAAGGACCAGTTGTGAATTCTGTCAGCGCACCAGAAGAACTCATTGTTTCCTTAAACATCCACTTGAATTTCCTCTGAAGATTCGCCACACACAGGTAAAACGCAGCAGGCTATTCGTCCTTGCAACAAAATATCAGCAAAACCAAACTGTAGGCTATCCACCTTTCACTTCTGTTAATGTCCACTCGGTGTGCTGGGCTTGTTGCTTGGATACACTGGGCGCCCGTCTCCAAATAGCCTGCTCGCGTTATGCACCGTTAATGATCTACCCCGGGCATCAAATTGAAAGGCTTTTTGTGACAATACAAACAACACTACAACGGTGAAACATTACTTACACTCACAGATAATGTGTCGGCAACATGGATACACAGGAGAAGTGACAAGTCTTACTGAGGAGCTGCAGTCACAGGTGCGCGCAAAGACGGGTAACCTGAAACTCAGCGACTTGATCAGAGAAAGTGATTATTCCAGCACGCAGTGCAGCTTTTACGGGTCATTAATTAGACACTGGGGCACTGGTGTTGTGTTGCTGTCCTATTACAGTTTGTCCCAAACTGTTATTTTCCCTACAGACAAAAATCTGATGATAGGCTATGAAAGTTTTTGCTCCTCGGGACAGAGGAGGATCGTCTTCCTCTCCCTGGGTCAAGTTGTTGCACAGAGATTGTCTTAATAGCTCATTATTGGCTCAGCGTCTTCCTACTGCACACTTTTCTTCTTTGACCACTGGAGGCTCCCAGCAGCTTATGCGTCACTTCATCTCTCAGTCGCTGATCATGGCGGAGCTACCGCTACAGCATGAAGTGGAGCCTCAACTTCTCAACGGGAACGACTTGAACGAGGAAAGGGAAGACGCAGACGCCTCAGAATCAGTAAAGAAAAAGAGAAGAAAGAAGAAGCGGAACAAGGCCACCGCACCAGGTAAGAGGCATCACTTCACCTTTAGAGAATCGTTGAGAAAATAGTGCAAAATAGTCTCTGGTGCCTCTCGATGTAGAGCACTAGCGTCAGATATGCGGGAGAGGAGACTTTTTTCAACCTGTCAGAGGGTATTCCTGTCCAGCTGTCCCAACTCTGAGCGGCTGCTGCTGGAGCTGATGCGCTCATCTGGAAACGGGCCAATCTCTGAAAAACGGAATTTAACAAAACTGACTGAAGAGCTGTCATTTAAAGATATGAGTAAAATATAATTTTACTCTAGATTAAATATGCTCCGTCCCATAAATCCCCCTAAGCTGCATGAAATGATGTAATAGAAGTATCCACAGAATTTAGTGCAATAAGATGACAACCAGTCTTATGCAGAAATAAAAAATCACGATGATAATTGCAGTCTTACTGTCTGATAATGTTGAAAAATAAAATCCCCAAAAGCCTGAGTTGTGGAACCTGCCATAAGTCAATTTGTGGTCCACAGGGCTAAATGTCATAATGCTGCAAGGTACATATGCCCTTGAGGATATGGATCCAAGGTATAGAAAGAAATTATGCACAGACTCTGCCAAGTTGAGATCGTAGTGGATGCACTTTCTTGAGATGACTCTGAGCCACAAATAATTTACTCACTCTGTGTGTGTGTGTGTGTGTGTGTGTGTGTGTGTGTGTGTGTGTGCGTGTGCGTGTGCATGTGCGTGTGTATGTCCATGCCATTGGTGTACACGTGCGTGTTCTCCTGCACATGCATGCACGAGGGTGTGTGACTTTGCAGCAGGGACAAATGAGGCTGAGGGGGATGGAGAAGCCGGAGGTATCGGTGATGTGACAAAACAGTTGGAGCAGCAAACACTGGAGGACAAAGAGAGGGAGGAGGATGGAGAAGAAGGTAACTCCTCACCACCAACCATCAGCATCATCATCTACAGTTGTGGCTGTGTTGAACTTTAAGCCCAGAAAGTGCACAGGGAAATTCAGCCGGTCATATCTGCAATGTGATATCTGATTTTTAGTAGCACACTGGGAATTTTGCCCGAGCCTCCTGTCGATATTTCTCACTTTACAAACGGTATTGAAACTAATGATGCTTTCAACAGACGGGGATGAGGGAGATAACTCAGCTGGGAAAAAGAAGAAGAAGAAAAAAAAGAAGAAAGGATGTAAGTAGTTTTTTTTCTTATAGTGCAGCAAATGTATCTCTAGAGTAACACACTCTGGCAATGGCTGTTAAATTATGTGTACATTTATTCAATTCAGAATTTTAATTGAAACTGCAATTCACATCACGGTGACAGAATATTTATCGTCACAGAGGCACATCAGATTTTAAAGATAGACAGCGCTTTACACAGCAAAAGTTTTCCAGTGTTTGAATTTTGAACCTATGCATCCTCAATTGACTGCATCAGAATCACTTTAAGTCATTAGGTAAATACAACAGGTGCACAAAAGCAGTTTGACTCGGTTAATTAGTGTCACGAGAGTTGCATAATGCAGCACTGACACGGAAGTTGTCGGACAAAATGAGACAGGTACTTAGATGTCGGGCACACACAATGACATCATATTCAACATAAACACACTACAAATTCAGTGAAAGCTGAGTGAGGTGTGGAGTGAGTGAACTGAAAATAGATGATCCTAAAAAGTGTGCTACCTATAAATATATCACTATAACCACTGTATGTAAGTGCTTTTAAATTGCCACAGATTTCCTCCAGCAATTTAATTCAGTTTTTTTACTTTTACTCAAGGGTGTCTTACTTAATTGAATCTTGAAGCCAGGAGGTGCACTGTATTCTCCAGTTAAAATATTATATCATGAACACTGGGGAGGATAACTGGTGTTTTCTTTTCTCTCTCCTGCTGCTTTCATCTGCTTCTCCTTCTCTCTATCTGGGCCACAGTGAAGGGACAGACTGACCCTCCCTCAGTCCCTATTTGTGAGCTCTATCCCAGCGGAGACTTTCCAAAGGGAGAGGAGTGTGAATACCCACCATCGAAAGACGGGTGTGTAATGTAAATGCTCCGTACTTGTATAGCGCCTTTCTAGTCTTTTCGACCACTCAAAGCGCTTTTACACTACATTTTACACTACAGTCACACACATTCATACACTGAATGTGCTCAAACGGAAACTAACATTCACACTGGCGGAATAGCAGGCAAATCAGGGTTCAGTATCTTGCCCAAGGACACTTCGACACGCAACCAGGGGGAGCCAGGGATCGAACCGCCGACCTTCCGATTAACAGCCAACCCGCTCTACCTCCTGAGCCACATTGTCCCTCACACTCAGCAG
>NC_060171.1:12866053-12960758 GCF_021292245.1 Micropterus dolomieu | reverse complement strand
TGTCGGGCACACACAATGACATCATATTCAACATAAACACACTACAAATTCAGTGAAAGCTGAGTGAGGTGTGGAGTGAGTGAACTGAAAATAGATGATCCTAAAAAGTGTGCTACCTATAAATATATCACTATAACCACTGTATGTAAGTGCTTTTAAATTGCCACAGATTTCCTCCAGCAATTTAATTCAGTTTTTTTACTTTTACTCAAGGGTGTCTTACTTAATTGAATCTTGAAGCCAGGAGGTGCACTGTATTCTCCAGTTAAAATATTATATCATGAACACTGGGGAGGATAACTGGTGTTTTCTTTTCTCTCTCCTGCTGCTTTCATCTGCTTCTCCTTCTCTCTATCTGGGCCACAGTGAAGGGACAGACTGACCCTCCCTCAGTCCCTATTTGTGAGCTCTATCCCAGCGGAGACTTTCCAAAGGGAGAGGAGTGTGAATACCCACCATCGAAAGACGGGTGTGTAATGTAAATGCTCCGTACTTGTATAGCGCCTTTCTAGTCTTTTCGACCACTCAAAGCGCTTTTACACTACATCTGCATTCACCAGTCACACACATTCACACTCACACTGAATTCACACTCATTCATACACTGGCGGAATAGCCAATGCCCAAGGACACTTCGACACGCCGACCTTCCGATTAACAGCCAACCCGCTCTACCTCCTGAGCCACATTGTCCCTCACACTCAGCAGTCGTCCTGCACTGTGTGACATGCCCATTGTTTTATTTAGGTCTCTCTGCTTTGCACTTATTCATATTGGACAACTTAATTAGATGCAATGTTCAGCTTGTGGTTACATTTCCTGTTCAGGAGCAAATTAATTAATTTTGTCAGATTTGGCCTCTGTTGACAAATATCAACACCACTTTCACCTGTGCAGAGTTTCCAAAGAATGTGTCACATCCGCATTACAAACATTTGTATAATGAGAAAAAGAGTCCCTCCTCTCTGTGGTGTGTCTCCCACCAGGCGCAGTGCAGCGTGGCGGACCACCAGTGAAGAGAAGCGGGCGCTGGACATGGCCAACGAGGAGATGTGGAGTGATTTCCGGCAGGCGGCCGAGGCACATCGGCAAGTGCGCTCATATGTCAGGAGCTGGATCAAACCAGGGATGGCCATGATTGACATCTGGTGAGACATACACAAACATTTTGTCCTTGAGACCCTTGGACTTTGGTACCTGCTCATACCTGCTTGGGCTCCATTGAAACTGAAATTGAAATGTTTTCAGCACTTCTTTGTCTTTCCTAGCCTGCAAGTAAATGTTTTAAAAAGATCAAAGAAAGCAGGAGAACCTCTTCTAGATGCAGTATCTGCCCTGAAAGCTGTCTCATTATTCCTGTCATCCATTGTCCCTTTGTGCTGCTTTCTGTTTCTGACAGTGAGAAGCTGGAGGACTGCTCCAGGAGGCTCATCAAAGAAAACGGGCTAAAGGCAGGCCTGGCCTTCCCAACCGGCTGCTCAATCAACCACTGTGCTGCTCACTACACCCCAAACGCAGGAGACCCGACCGTGCTGCGCTATGATGATGTCTGCAAAATTGACTTTGGAACGCACATCAACGGTAATAACTTTTTTTAATGCTTTAGAGTTATGCTGTGCCGTTTCACAGTTGGCATTTATTATGACATGGCAAAATGATGATTACATTATAATTCTTACTGCCTCGAAAAACTGTTCCTATAAGTTAATTAACTTCTAGTTTTTTAGATTGAAACATGCTGTATATTCCTGCAAAATGATCCCCTCATAGAAACTGTTATTAATAACCATACTTTCTTGTCTTTCAGGTCGAATAATAGACTGTGCCTTCACTGTCACTTTCAATCCAAAGTATGACAGGCTGCTGGAGGCTGTGAGAGATGCAACTAACACCGGCATTAAGGTAACACAGCCATAATGCATCTTTGCACTGCTGGTTACTCTTTACTCTTTTAGTAACTAATATGTACATTATGAGGAAGTAATTATTAAAATAAGAACATTTAAGTGTCACAGCAGCAAAGGACATACAAGTATAGATGCATAGTATCACCTAAATAGCTATGGAGGAGATAACTTGTACTAAAAACAGGTAGCCATCAAATGCAAAAAGGTGTGAGAATTAAATATGCCCATTATGTGCAGAAATAAAGGCAATGGCACAGAAAAATCAGCGGATGTCCGAGTATAGATAACTTACCTTATTACAAAACACATTTTGAGCATGTACTGTATACAAGGCATGAAAAACAAGTATAAGGGGTAGAAAATAGCTGTACAGCTTTAATAAGTAGTAACTACATAGTGTAGTAAGACTCAAATAATCAGGAGATGTGGGAGTTGCAATAGATAATGAAATACAAAAAGTTCCTCGTCTGAACTGCCTGGAATGATTCATTTCAGATTAATTTACATTAAGGAACTAATCAGTAGATTCTAGTTTATTGATATAGTAGCTAACTGAGTTATTATATAGTTCTGGATTTAGAGCTATTCAGGAACTACTATTTATTAGCAGTTAGTTCCCAAATGGTTCCTTTTTGTCTAACTACTCAGGAGTTTGTGTACTTTATTGTAGTGTAGGGTAAGTGTTTCTACTCTTCTTATAAATAAGACACATCACAGAAGGGGTGGCAAACATTTCTTACTGGCAAGACTGTCTGCGTGTGTGAGAAATGTACTGATGTGAATGTAAACACCTCTCTGTCTCAGTTTGCAGGAATTGATGTGCGCCTGTGCGATGTTGGTGAGACCATTCAGGAGGTCATGGAGTCTTATGAAGTGGAGATAGATGGGAAAACATTTCAAGGTAATATGAGGTCATTCATCATCTACT
The DNA here is from genome assembly GCF_021292245.1 of Micropterus dolomieu. Taxonomy (NCBI): domain Eukaryota; kingdom Metazoa; phylum Chordata; class Actinopteri; order Centrarchiformes; family Centrarchidae; genus Micropterus; species Micropterus dolomieu. The sequence goes on along the minus strand of NC_060171.1, from coordinate 12,957,923 downwards.
CTTGAGGCACAGTGCCGCTTCCTATTTATCAAACCTCTGTGTGGTGCTTTCTTTATAGTGAAGCCAATCAGGAATCTCAATGGCCACTCTATTGGACAGTACAGGATACACTCAGGGAAGACAGTTCCCATTGTGAAAGGCGGAGAGGCCACGAGGATGGAGGTTTGTACAGGAGCTTACTCGATTCCACTTTGAATCTTATTTTATCAGAACAAAAATGTGAATGTGACTAAATCCTGGAGATAAAAAAACAACACTGCAGCTTCTTTTTACTGGAGTGTCTGAAATTAAACCTTTACTAGCTGCTTGACCTTGCCAATAAATAAACCCTTTTTAATTCTCAAGTGTAATTGGAAGAACATGTCAGTGGTTAGGGTTACAAGGGATGTGAAGAAGTGTTCCAATTTATTGCTCAAACAGCTTCTTGGTCACCCTCGTCAGCACTTTAATTACACCTCTAATGGAATTACCAGCTGCATCGAGTAACAACACATGTTCAAACTCCAGCCCCTCATTTCACTATAAGAGCACTGGATTGTGGGCATCCAGAATTCATTAACAGGCCAGTACTTCACCAAGGAGAAACTTGGCTTTGTAATATCTTGCATTTTCTGAGACTACTCTGAGATCTATGCCTGCCTTGCAACTGCACAGCTGCAGTACATGACCGTATTTGGACAGAACTGAGCATTTTAATTGGCAAGTTGCTGCCTCAAGCTTTTTACCTGATGGTTACAGAAGAGTGAGTGGTAAAGGGGGGGCAAGGGGTGCTGCTGATGTGGCAGCTTTGCATGTTGTATTTTTAGCTGAAGTGTGTTGGTGTAACAGAGCCATTATCCTCTTTGTGATCGGAGAGAGCGCGGCAAGAGTGGCAGCTGGGCGTGCCACGGGGCTGCTAGCACTTTGACTGATTATCGGTGCAGTGAGAGTTGGTGTCGCAGTGTTATCAGCTAATACCACAGGGACTCCAACAACACTCACGCACTGATAGAGACACAAACCTCCAATGAAACCTAGCCAATCAACTTGCACGAGGCGCTGCTCCAGAAAGGACACTACTGTCCTTAATAGACTACACATGAATATGTCAGCCGCTGGCATCTTGAGGCTTTTGTTAAATTTACTGTGAGTCCCCCAGGAGTGTTTTTGTCCTTTCAGTAACATCATGATTACTCAGCCCTGCATGAAGGTGTATAGTTTGATTCCATGACCTTTTCCTACCTATAAAATACATTCAAAGTAATTCTATATTTTACATCAACAGCCAAAGTGTCTTTTTTTGCCTTTCAGGAAGGTGAAGCTTATGCCATAGAGACATTTGGTAGCACAGGAAGAGGTGCAGTCCACGATGACATGGAATGCTCACATTACATGAAGAATTTCAATGTTGGACATGTACCTATAAGGTTGGCTCTGCTGTTTTGATCTAAGCCCTGAAATGCAAAATATTGATTCAGAAAATGTATTTATAGGTTAATTTGCAATCCATGATTCTAACAAAAGAGACTATGAATAGAGCATCATATCTGCATGTTAGTTTCTACAGAGTCGATCTCCATTTTGTGTCACTGTTGACTCTATGTTGTCACTGTGCTTCAGACTTCCAAGGGCTAAACATCTGCTGAATGTGATCAATGAGAATTTTGGCACTTTGGCATTCTGCCGCCGCTGGCTGGACCGCCTGGGCGAGAGCAAGTACCTGATGGCGTTGAAGAATCTGTGTGACCTTGGCATCATAGACCCGTACCCACCACTCTGCGACATCAAGGGCAGCTACACCGCCCAGTACGAGCACACCATCCTACTCAGGCCTACCTGTAAGGAGGTAGTGAGCCGGGGAGATGACTACTAAGCACGCGCCAAAGACTCAAGGCAAACCGGGAGGAGCATGACAGCTCAGAGACCACAAACCTCTGCAGACTCATAGCAATTATGCAATATTTCTCAGACCTAAATTTTCATGGCTTGAGTACCTTTAGGTAATTATTTTAGCAAGGGCAAAAGACTTGTGTCATGGCAGTAGCTTATTAGTGCTTTTTTTCCCAAAAGATCAAGCCAATAGACAAAGGACATATCTTTAAGAAATGTAGTGTTGTTATTTTAGTCATATTTTGATGTGCTGCTTTTAAGAATTATGCAAAAGAAATATATGCAAAATAACAGGCGAACACTGCGCCTAATACGGATTTGCTTCATTGCCTTGTTAAGACCTTGTGAGAGAATTTCTATATTTCTTTGCTCCATTTTAATTTGAGGCAGTTTTATAAGAAATAAATTGTTATAAATCTTGCACTGATTACTGTGTACATATTTGTAAAGGCTTAAGAGCTCAGCATACTTAGTTACTTTAACAATGTCTGATGAAGTAAATGTGTATTTCTCTCTTTTAACCAAGGGAGGGCAGTACTAAATCATGGGTCAAACATCACTTAGCCACCTCCACTAGTGAAGATGTTACAGTAAAACACATTAGGCTATTCATGGCCTTGTGCTTCAGCAAAATGTCACCATGGAACAAAATAGACTTTTCCCAGAAGCATTAACAATGAGCACACTGACATGCAGTTTAGATTTTATTTTAAATACATATAGGACACACAGAAATATCATCACAAATATCACATTCATGTCAGCGTACATTCATGCACCCATAATAACCGCTTTGTCCTTTACAAGAAAATTTCTCACCTCATTTTCTGTTTTTGTGGTAAAGTCTTTGGGACAAGGACATGGGTGATGATGTCATGGTTGAGGAATGCATCATGTCTCTTCACAGAGTTTGTCCTTCTCCTTGGAGACGGCGGACCAGGCCTATTCTTAACTGTGCCTGGCTCAAAAATGGCCTGTGGACTCTGGATCTGATATGCTGTGATGTCAATGAATACCCAGGCTTTTAATACATATTTATTTTGGGGCGGCTGGAGTCACAGGCCAAAAAAAGAGAAGCATACGTTAAGAGTGTGTGTGCTCTCTTTCTCACAGACATGCACACATGCGCACACACAGTTTCGGGTCCTTCTCAACTGAATCCTTCTCATATGAAAGCAGTAGGAAGACAGCAGAAAATCCTCACAGAATCAGGTCTGACTTAAGCAACCAGACAATGATCCACTCTTGTAACTCAATCCAGAGTGTTTAGCCAGTTGCATGTACTCCAGATCAGAGAGGGTGGAGCTGAGTGTGTTTTGCTCTTGTCAGACAGCAGGCGGGCGAGTGTGCCGGAGCAGAGCAGAGCTGTTCAGATTAGGCTGCCTGATTCCTGATTCCTGATGTTTTTTTGTCCCATCCTCTCCCCTCATCCAGGAGTTACTTGTTCTGACCTGCACAGTCATAGACTCCCTGCCAAGGACATCAAGCATATGCACTCATTCACGCTCACACACAATTTCTGATGTTGACTCATTCATGATTTATCACCAATATCTGTGAGACAACAAGGATAATTCAGTCTACGCCTTTGTAAGATTTCAAAGTAAACAGCTCTCAGTGAAATAGACACAGAAGGCCGTGACAGTGTTTTGGCTCATCAACTCTGACAGCATCTTTGGCAAGGAGTATTTAACATGCATTCCTTATTGTTCTATAAATAACCTGGAAAGAATTATAGGCTGAGGCATATCATACAGTAACACAGGAATGAAAGTCCAACATCCACTTTTCGTCTTTGTCCGACGAAAGTCTTTATGGCTTGCTTTGTTCTCTTTGATTCAGTAACTGTAGACTGGTGAGGTACAGTATCTGCTCATTTCTAACAACAACCGCAGCATTGTAGGTTGCAGATGTTTCTTGGGGCTGTGGACACCACTTTGGAAACAAAAGAAACAGTGAAATCCCTGTAGTAAGCATGGGGTTTTGCTTTCACTTTAGCATCCAAGCAATGCCTAAATCAAACAGTCCCTCTAGCCATTGCAGTCCTTAGCAATGCCCTAGCGGTGGCCACAGTCTTTTCTGAGGATGTGTAGGATTTTGCGTCCCAGGCTTGATTTCCAGGGTTTAACCAGGCTCTTGGTGTTGACCATCAGTCGGCCGGTCTTCCAGTCCTCATGACCAGCCACTACATACTCAAATCCTGGTGAAGAGAGCACAGAACATAAACGGAGAATGATACTAAAATACACAGAACAGGAGAAACATTACTGTGGAAGCATCTTGTGTAAAAAGAGCACACATCATTATATAACTATAATCAACCACTTAAATACTTTGCTGCTATGGGCTGGCTTAGATGAATGTTGCCAGAAATGATTATTGTGAAAGTGTTAGATGTAAAATATTCTCATAACAGAGAGGTGGCTCTAATACTTAAGCTATAAATGCCCATTCAAAATGAGTGATGCTAGGACATTAGCATCCATTCAAAGCTTGTGCGAGCAGCGACATAGATCCTCCATTTAGCACAAAGCTGGCAGATTGCCCACTCAAGAGTCAACTAATTATTAAACTTCTGCCTTGTGAGCAATAAAGCTTCTAATTGGAGGTGGTTGCAGCTGACCTGGATTGAGAATGGGACAGGTACAGCCTTGGATGGTCCAGGACTCTGGGTAAAGGGTGACACTTCCCCTCTGGATTTTCATCTGAGGGTTCTGATGCAAGACCTTCTTGACTTTGGCCGCCACCTCCACATGGGAGCCTTTATCATGAGCTGACATCACTCTCACCACCAGCACTGCCAAGGCAACACAAATGTTTACTCATTCAATTGTCATTTACAAATTCACCATAAACAGCTTAAAACTACAAAATATCAATACTGACTTTCCACTTCTTCACTCATCTTTGCATCATAGTTAATTTTCTAACACATTTTTCAGGTTAAGAGGAACTCCACAAATTTTATACATACAAGCTTCTTTACTAGTCATGAGGAGAACTATCAAGCCTCTGAAAACAGTTGTATAATGTCTTCTGTGGTGCTGGAGGAGCTTAGCAATTCTAATGACCAGAGTGATGTCATCAGGATGTTTTTCTCTGCTTGGATTTTACTGATTGCACATTTTTACAGCCTATATTATAAACTTGGAGTATTGAACTACTAGGCTGCTATGGTCTGTTGGGATGCTATCGAGTTGCAGCGTGGGAATTGTAAGATCCAGTGCTGGATCCTGTTTAGGGAAGTGCGCAACTAAAATTTAATTAGAACGTCTTTTAAAAAGGTACCATGTAGCATTTTTAGTAATTATAGACAGATCTGTTGGGTTTTAAATAGCCAGAGAATCCATTATGTTGTTAATTGGCTTCACCCTCCTTCACTGCCATGACTGCCTCACACAATACTGAATCAATTCCCTTTGTCAAATCCCACTTACCGTAGTCATACTCTGCAGCACAGAAGAGTTTAGGGCTGCCAAGGGTTACTTCTACACACTCACATTTCTCTGGAAAAATTAAACAGTAAGATTCATATAAATCACTTCATCATGATGTATAGATTTCAAGATCACAGCAGCTGCCTTTTCTTTATGTGGGTTGATGAGTGTGCAGTGTATTAAGTGTGATATGACCTGTGACTCACCAGAGTGGTGCAGTGCAGAGAAAAGCTCCTCTAACCTAAAGAGTGCCGTCTCACTATTATTGCTGCTGTGTCCCATGTGGCCAGTGGCTGTATAGAAGACCTCCACATCTGAGCTGTGCCGCAGAAGTAAAACCAGTCAGCGGCAGGGCTCCACTCAGTGTCAATCATCCAGAATGCACTCTACCTCTACACCATACATCACATTATCCAAGTACAAACACATGAATATGATATTACATCTTGGCACTCACCCAGAAATGCAGTCACCAGTGTAAGGGTCACAGTCCCCTGTACAGTCACATGGACGACAGCCGTATTCATGAAGCCCCCAGTATCCCAGCATGCAGCTTTCACAGTGGGGGCCTCCGACACCGGGCTTGCAAGTGCACTCCCCACTGCTAGGGTTACAGAGAGTGCTACCTCCTGAGACGACAGAGCCTACAGGGTGGCAGGAACAGGCTGCAGGGGAGAGGGGTGACAGAACCAGAGGACTGCATGTTAACATTTTTGTTTGTAAGTCAAAAGATGTGTCTCCTTTTCTGGCACAGACCTAGAAGCACTCAGTAAATATTTTGATACACTGCATGCAAAGGACAAACACACTTGAAGAAGCACAAACAAGCATATTGAGAGCATACATAGGGAGCTCCCATGGCACTATAAAAGTTAAATATCTTATATCATCCTCTTGTAACAAGCGACAAGCTGAGTGTATGTCCTCAACATGCTTTGAACAGCTGCAGCAAACACAAACAGTAAATCACTCCCTCTCTACGCAGTCAGACCTGCTGCCTGATGGTCTGTTGTGATGACAGACTGATTTCTGTTACAGACTTGCTTCATCTGTTTCCAAAAATGGCATGTTTGATCTTTAAAACGTTGCAGCGTGCCTGGCAGGGGGAAAGGGCAGGAATGGGAAAAATGTGCTCGCATGGTCCATGGGAAATTCCTCCATTGTTTGAAATTACAGTCACATTCCAAAACAGTGCGGCCTCCGTCATTCCTGCTAAGGAGCAGACTAGAGTCATCTTACTCTCTCATCAGTGACAGGGCAGTGACTCATAAAGGTGATGGGGGGGAAATAAAGTTATCAAAATGCTTTAATCTGCAAAAATTAAATCTCTATTACTGTCCTCAAAATATCAAAGGCTGCCCCTCTAAATTAGAATTCTCCTCTGGCATTCATCCAGACAGAGTTATGGGTTAAGGAAAAAAGAAGCTGTGCTCTGAAGAAAAAGAGTTTAAGGGCCTTACGTGTGCAGGAGTCAGGGGCCGTTTTTGGTCGGCTGGGGTCTCTAAAGAAGCCCTTCACACAGTTATGGCAGTGCCGGCCCTCTGTATTGTGGCTGCAGTCATCACACACCCCACCACTCCGCCGTCCTGTTGCTAGCCACAATCCACGACTGAAGTGACAGCTCTTGGCATGACCATTACACTTGCACTCTAGGTTTAGATGGATATGTACAATCAAACAGACAGAGAGGGATTTCTTTTCTCAGCTGATCTTTGAACTTCCAAAGTCCTAGTGATCGCAACAATAGCTCTTAGAGTGGATGACATAAAAATAGGAACTGCTCTGTTATTCATCATGCATGTGCATCTAAAAGGTTATATGTGATTTATGAGACTAAATTAATTTCTGAGATATGACTACATGCTGCGTGTCCTACTCTGCATTTGACTCTTTAGCCCCATCACTCACTCTGGCACTCATGCGGTGTCCCAATGATGCCGTTGGCAGCCTGCCAGGGTTGGTCATTGTAGAGAGGTGCACAGCGCTCGCAATGATCACCCGCTGTGTTATGTCTGCAAACACACTTGCCATGGACCTGGCAGGCAAACACCACAGACAGAAAAATTAGTTGGAATTTTATTGTATCTACGTGCACCTCTTAATTGTTGGCTGAATGATTTTTGCACAAGTAGTTTGTACTGCAGCATGCTGTATATTGTATTATGTTGTATTGCACTCTTTGGGATTCATTGTGTTCTTAATAAACTGTTAATTGCTAATTAATTTGAAATGTTTATCACACCTGTCATCATTGAGCCTGTCATCAGCCTATCGTAGCATATAACAGTTTGGCCTGATGAATCCCTAACTGGGATCAAAACATTATCCATTTAAATACATTTGTGGTTTGGAATCAGTGTGCAGGCGTTTCAACTCTTTTCATCTATACTTATTTCCAGCAGCCTTGCACCTACATGTGATGTGCATAACACAATATTGCAACATACCAACATTTACATGCACAATCACAGTGTTTACACACTGCAGCTTATTACTGCCTGTGCAACATGTCCACACCCCCTTAAACCATGTTGGAATTAAACTAGTGCTTCTATGCTACATTTACAGTAAAGAGAATAACATGACAGAGGCTATGGGTTGTTAAAGCATTAGGCTGAATACCATAATTAAAGTCTCCACATCCTTAAATCCCTGTAATGGTAGGTAAAGCTGTGGCCTAACATTCAGTCTTCACTACAGCCTTCAGATTCAACAGCACATACCAGAGCACAGATGAGTAACAAGGGAGTGGTGGGAACAAAACCCCAAACCCTCCACTCCCGATCTCACCACATTATACAAATGAAAATGGAGACAAAATAAAGCCAAAGGCAGACATCAGTGTAACACAACATCTGAGTAAGTTTCACAACAGAACAAACTGTGCAAAAGATTTTCCCTGGTGGAGTATCATGCACCTGCAAGGTGTATGTTCACAAAATCCAGCTCAAAATCGCTCACCATGTTGTTGGGCTTATGTTGGCTAGGTTGGTAGCCCATGGCTGGCACACACTGATCAGCATGACCATTGCAAAGGCAACTGCCTTTGACAATAAAATCATAGATGGCGTAATGGTCTGCAGGGAGGACAGCGGCACCAGGATGTTTGGCCTGGCAGGGACATGGCTGGCGCTGCAGCAGACGGACTCTTAGGTTGGTGATCATGAGCTGGTCCTGGGCGGCTAGTCCATAGGGATCCACTGAGTGCCAGGGTGACAAAGCTCGATAGATCACCTGGAGAGTGAAGTGGAGAAGACATACAAGAAAATGTCTCAAAAAAGTCATTCCACCTGTAAAAAGCCTCTCTAACAAGTAACAAAAATGATCTTGGAGACACTGACGGACCATGACGAAAAAATAAATTATGTCAATTTCTCTTTTTTGGTCAGCCAAATAAAAAACAGACTGGACCGCCTTTCATGCTCCTCAAATAGCTGCTATTCTAGGAAAATCAGACTAGCTCCAATGTAAACAACAAATGGTTCTTGTTCTCCCTTATTAAGTTTTGTTGAATGTTGATCTTTTAGATACATCCTCTCTGTTTGTGTGTGAAAATGTGAACAGAGCGGGAAAAAACTAGGTAATTTCTCTTCATTGTAGCATCAGAAATGAAATCAGTCAGACACACACTAAGGATTATGTTAGGAAATTTGAGTGAATAAAAACATATTGATCTGGAGAAACTTTCCTCAATACATTCCGTCCTATTTTTTAGCCATAATCTCACAGCAGTTCTGTGCGTCAGTGAAGGGTGAAAACTCTCCAAAATGTCTTTTTTTTTTCCCCAGGAAGCACAAATAACTTTTTCTTAAATTTCATTTAATCTAATTAAACTGATTGAACTGTGACATAATCCAACATATTCATGTCATTTACTCCAAGAGTCCATGTGTAACCTTTACTGAACTTTAAAAAAGCTTTCTTGTGCCATTTTAATGTTATAGTCTACAGTACAGTCTTAATCCATCTTGCATCGTCCGTTTCTACTGCACACAAGAGAGACTGCATCACGCTGCATCATAATGAATATATCTTTTACCATGTGGTTAGCGACAGTTCAGATGTAAACAACAAGATTTACTGTATAATCATTGCACTTGACAAGTAAGCTCATTCTGATTTCCAATAACAAAAAGTTCACTTGTGGCGACCATATGTATACTTTACACTACTGCAAACAGAGAGTTTAAACTAAGTATATGTTGTCTGCAGTATTACTTTATCACTGAAACTCAACTCAAAGTTTCGGGGGTTTGTCTTTGCATGTTGAGCAACTGAGACACTAATTACAAAGGGTGAGTGGCTAACACAAGAGAGCTGATATTCTGTAGCAAACACACTGCAATTATGAGATCAGTCAAAGCCATATATTCATTCAGACATTCAACCAGAACCTCCTAAAATTGTCCGAGGCTCTTTGGAGCAAAACAAATCTTTACTGTCTCTTTTTTAAAACATCAGTGTGACAGTTTGCTCATGAATTAACCATAGCTGCTTATCTGGCTAAGACCTCCCTGTGATGATACAGCAGGTCCAAAAAATGCTTTGAGGGAACATCAGAGGTAAACATGGACATTGATATTCTAGCCATGCATGTCAGAGCAGTTTGTGGCTTAGAAGGCTGGCCTAACAAAAAAGGTCTCCCGCGGCCTATCAGAGGTGATCAGTGTACAAAGCTTGGTCAACGGTTTGTTCTGTGGGTTGTGCGATATCAGCTTATAGTGCATCCCGGTGGAGCAGATGGTGAGTGTTATTGCTGTTAAGAGCTGGGGTAATGTCTAGCAACATGTATTTGATGTGATCATTCTCAGAAATAAAAATCACCAATCCAATGTTGAAAATATTTCTTTGTCCTTCATACATATATATTTCTTCGGGACAGTTGTGCCCGTCAAAATGATGTCCACAAAAAGGGCTTCTTTATGCCTCCAACAGGTACAGACTGTCATTAGGAGGTCTGACAACATCATGGAAAGGATCCATACAAGTGAATCCAGGTGACACCCTTTGTTTTTAACAAGAAACTGTTAAAACGGTGAAAATCTATAATTGATAAGGCCCACCTCTTGTTATGCTTTCTCTCTCGTCACTCCGTAAAAGAACATATTTTTAGTTATGAGCGATCTTCTGTTGGTCATTTACCTGCAGAAGTAGTATGTATTCTGATTTGGCCTCCAACCTCCCCCATTTCATGCCACACTGTCAAAATCACTTGCCACCATGTAAAATGTTCTAGCCCAGCCACTGTACTCACCTCTCCCCTGGTACAAGGGAATGCCCCTGAATACTTTGAGGTGCAACTGGTTCCATTCTCCCCGACTGGCGACCCCTCTGCTAGGCCAAACACCTTCTCACAGTCCCAGGCAAAATACCTGAGGGCTTTCCATGTGTGCCCATGGTCTTGGGAGCGCTCCAGCACCATGGCAGCGGGGCGGGGTGAGCGGAACACCAGTATGAGGTGAGTGAGGAGGAACTCCGTCTCCAGGTTGAGCTGGAGCGACTCCTCCTTCACCCCCTCCGCAGACTGCCACCAAGTGTCAGGGTAGCGGAAAGACGAGTCGCTCATGGCAGAGGGAAGGTGCGCCTGGCTGGCGACACCAGAGTTGCACTTGCTGCATTTTGCTTCCGAGCAGGACTCCCTGCTGCGTGGGGGGGCGGTCTGTCTGTAGAAGCAATAAGGCTCCGAAGAGTTGCGGCCGCATACCGACTGGGTGCTCAGAACTCGACCCTGGGCCAAGTTGCCCATGCGTGGATTGCAGGCTCGGCCGGAGCAACGACTCTCAACCGCTCGACCTTCGGGTTGAGACGTTTCTGGTAAGAAAATGTGTTTAGTTTAGTACAAATTGAGTGAAGGTGATAGAAGAATTGCAGTTGTTTATCGACTCTTCTGCGTGGGCATGACCTCACAGACCATTAGGCTACTACAAGTGGTTAGGTTCCCGCTTCCCTAACTCACTTTATTGAAATGTGTGCACTTGCTGTGAGGCACGTGGATACAGCCTTTCCCAAAATACGCACGTGCAATGCTTGTTTTAATCATTCAACGTCATAAAATGCGTGCGTAAAAGTCTGTCACACAAGCTCAAACTCACCGGCTGAAAGAGGAGAGGATGCGCACACCGGGATAATGACAAGCAAAGTCCACAGTCTCATTCTGAAGGAGTTTTTTGTAGGCTACTTTTACATAAAGTCACCTGACCTTTATTCCGCGAAAGCATGAACGCTCTCTCAACAGCTGGGGTTGTTAATAATCCAACTCGTTCCTTTAAAATATAAAATAAGTAGGCTACCCACAAACGGCTACGACACAGAAATAAAGAAACACAACAGCTTATTATAACAGCTTATTAAAGCTTATTTCTTGTCTGCCATGGTGTAGAAATGCCTCGATAGACTTGACTCGTATTGTCAGAGAGCTCTGCAGTCATTATCCTGAATTTATTCCATCCCACGCGCTTCTGGCTCAACTTGCTGTGGAGAGTTCATTGACATTTAGGAATATGAAGAGGTTAGTACCGCCCTCTTCTTGCCTTTTCCCAGAACCCTCCCACTTTGATTCCTAAACCAAGTTTTTCAAAAGGAGCAATAATATCAAAACTATCTCTGGCAGACTTTTTGGCTTAATGTATTTTAAAGTCGATGTTTTTCAGGAAAACGTTGATTAAGATGATTACAGTGATGAATATGATTGTGATACTTTTATTTGTTGTCATCCTTATATATTTTCACCTTTAACAGCAATCACCTACCTCTTACACAGGACCATTTGCATTAGCCTCAAACTAATAAATGCATGTCTTTCCCTAAAGCAGCATTAACTTGTTTTCTCTGCATTCCTCAATGAGCACTCATAATGAAAGAAGCTAGTTGTCATCAGATTTAGAGTAAAAAGCTCTGGTTTCAAACAATGACTGTGACATTTGGATTGCCTCCACACTCCAACCAAGTGCTCCAGCGCTGACAGACAAGTGTGTCATTGTGCTGCATTCCTGACACATATCACTACTTGTTACTAACTGCTACTCATTAACCATGCTTTACCTGCCTCCTCAGACAAACCTGAGGGGTCGCACAACCCTTGACCCCAATAATCATCCAGTTGCACGGCATTTATTTTTACTTTAACAGTGACATCATATCATTGAGACATTTCAAGAAAAAAAAATGGTATATTATACTACAGGTAGCTTTGCCAGTGGTTAACAAGATGTATTGTAGTTATTTGGTACCATGTGAAAGCTTTAAAGTGTGGATAGAGACAGCCAAAGACAGGACAGGCTGATGAGTCAAGATGAAAAGGGAACAATGTCACTGACAATATCCATCATACCTGTGAATACTGGAGGTCAGGAGTAATCTTTTCTTACTGTGAATATGACCTGTCATATGAATCATCCTCATACATGTGTGCGGGTAGCCTACATGTTAAAGGCGAAGAAGTGGGTGGTGATGAGCATTCTCAATCTCTTCCCTAAGGCACCCCAGCCAGGATCAGGACATTCCTGGAATACTACGACTCTCGTCACAGAGACGGCCTCTTCTCTTTAAAGGGGACAGGGTTCATGTCTGTGTGTTTATAGATTTGCATGGGTTATTTCGGTTGTCTCCAGATGATCCGCCGGGGCAAGAGGCGATGCACCTTGAGCTGTTCTCTTTGTAGATCACTTGCATGTTTTTCAATCCTCAAATCCCAGGAGTCACCATGAAAAATGCTGCAGGAAGGATGTCTAATCTCTGCCAGTCTGTGATGTATTCCCCCTGGCAGGATGAAAGCAACACTCATTACAAACAAGTTTCTTTACTCTCGTTAACTCCAGTTGTTTGTTGTTTTTCCTCTATTACACAACTTGAATTCTACTGAGCCACATCATTAAAGGAATAGTATGACATTTGGGAAATACACTTACAGTATTCCCTCCTTTTCCAAGAATTAGATCAGAAGATTACACCACTCTCATGTGTGTATTGTAAATATGGAGCTACAGCCAGCAGCCAGTTAGCTTAGCTTAGCACAAAGACTGGAAACAAGGGAAAAAAGCTAGCTTGTCTCTGTCCAAAAGTATCAAAACCTGCCTGCCAGCACCTCTAAAGGTCCCTAATTAACACATTATACCACATTTGTTTAATCCGTAAAGTATAACTCCCAGGAGTTATGTTATCAGTCTGAGGATGGCAGGCAACCATCCGATACTCCAGGAGGTCACTACACCTGGCCAAAAAATAGTCCTCCACATAACCCACCATAAAAGTAAAACCCCAATTTGTCATTTTCACACTTTAATTTTTGCATGAATTACACAAACCAGATACATAATGTGTTAATTAATGAGGCAGATTTTGTTACTTTTGGACAGGTCCAGGCTGGCTGCTTCCATCCTTTATGCTAAGCTTAACTAACCGGCTGCTGGCTATAGCTTCACATTTACAGTACAGACATGAGAGTGGTCTCAATTTCTCATCCAATTCCTAGCAAATAAGCAAATCCCAAACTGTCCAACTAATTCCTTCTGTTCTCTTGTTCCATTAAAGCTGGCTTAAACCTCTCTAACCAGTTATTACTCCCAGTTTTTATGATTACAAAAATACAGGTAAAGACTCATGTATCTATCTGGGAATACCATGGATAACTGCAGTTATGAATGTAATGTCAGGCATTAGAGCACAGTCAGAGGGGTTAGTTCCATAACACATTAAATATTGGGATGAAATACTCATCTCATGTCTGCTACAGTCTGGTGCTGGACCCCCACAGCCAGGGGTGTGCTGTGGCCTCGTCATCTAATGGTCCAATAAGATGACAGACGTTGGGCTGTTCCACTGCCTGCTTTATTTCCAGACTGTAAAAGGATATGGTTCCCTCCCCCATCATGCTGCCATGTCACCTAGTACCTTCAGCTCACTGAACCGTCTCAACCCTTGCAAGTAATCTGTCTACTCTCCTGTAAAAGCCAGACAAAAAGCCAGACATGCTCCAGGCAAGGCGGGTGGGTGCCTTGCCCACAGGCTAGGCATTAAAGTGAAGGCTGAACACCCTCTGTCACTTATTTCTGTACTCTTCGCTGCCATTTTTATGACGTTTATCACTGCTATCTCTCTCTTTGTTCCTAGCCATAACATTGCCCTCACCCACATTTCATCAGATGGTTTAATCTGTAATGACAAAAAAAAAAAATGAAACACCTCTGTGTTATGTAAATTTCAGCCCTAAAATACAACTCCTCGCATGATGTAACTCATTCAGCATTAAAACTGTTGGTTATTCATATTATACTATAACAATATTAAGACTCCTGATACTACCTAGCACAGCAAAAAGCCTCCTGTACATCTCCACACACACTCCCCTCACACCCTTAACCCTCCCCATCCAGACACTTCTGGAAGTTTATGCTCTATATTTTACATCACCTTTTGACACGCTCTCTTACTTCACAGGAAACACTCAACAGATGACTGAGCATAAGCATGATTTTAAGAGTAGACACAGAAACAGGGGGGAGCTGTGGGAGTTTTACTGTCATAAAAGTTAGGCAGGCGGATGTGACCCAGTATTAGTTATGTTATGGGAGGGAAACGGAAAACACACGGAGGGCTTAAGTGTACAGGCGTAATGTCATCTGCTACATTGTATAAATAAGAGGGAGAAAAAACATACAGTATCATCAAAAGCTTTTAACATTGTACAAACCACAGGTGTTAATTCTTCTTATGTGTATCTGACAGGTGATAGCTGAAAAAGCAGACTTGCAGTCAAACAGGCGGAAATTACTAATGTCACAGATCATGTTTGCATGATGTTATACAGGAAGACGCCTATGTTAAGTACCCCTGTTGAATATTATGTACTAATTGTGAAAATTTCAAAGGGTTGATTGGTTCAATAACAGTGGAAAATAACCAAATGCAATGTTCCCTTCATTTCATTTTTAATTCCAAATGCAATTGAAATTGTAGGGTTTTTTTATGCTTGGTATCACTTGTATCATCACTCATGGTATTGGTGAGAGAGAGAGAGACTGCACCACTATGTTTTACATCAGTAATAATTGTATGTAACTTTACATTTCATTGTTGTTTATTTTTATCTAAATGTTGTGTTCTATGAAGATATAGTCAAACCCACTATTGTGTAGTAGTGGTAAAATATGGAAATTAGTTATGGAAAAGACATTTTAACTTGCTATTTGTGATATTTTTAAATGTGAAATTGGTCATAGTGCTACACAGTAACAGCTTAATTGACATTCAGTCATTTCCGGTCAATACGAACGTGTACAATGTAAATTACAGTGCACTATAAAGATTATTACTTAGTGAGTACTTTATAGTACTGGCACACAGGATGTGGCTGGCACGTCATGTCAGTGCTATGAGTTGTTTGAGCTTCCTTGTGTAGGTCTCATTAGGAAATGCCCATGTGAGACAGCCCAAAGAAGCTGTTTTCGATTGGATATGCTGCATATGTTTTCGATTGGATATGCTACATAGCCTAACAAAATACAGAGGGCGTACCTCTTTCAAAAAGCCAAAGTCACATGGGATGGCCCATGAGGATGTGACAGACATGGTGACCCTGGAAAGCAAACTAAAGGCCTGGCAGTTGTTAATCATGAGGATGCCTTCTGCTAAAACTTTGCTGAGAGAAAATAGCTCCATTACTTTGATAAAATTGCACCTATTGTGACATTTAATTGCAGTATTTACTGCTTTTGAATGCACTTTAATTAAGAAGATAGTGCAAAAAGCCATAAAGCATTTGAAAATTGGTGCTAGATTGAGGACAACCAGAACGTTTGTGTTTTGAAGCTGTATATTAGCGCTTTTGATTGATTGTAACATGTCTTGAAGAGCCAACCTTTCAAATTCTTACCTTAGGCGGTGAGGTAGAGGTCAGGGAGGGGAGGTCAAGGAGCTCCCCGTGGATTGTAAGCTGAGGGGCAGAGAAGATGATTATCTCTGTAAGCGATGGAGAAGATCTGGGGATTCAAGCCTGCCTGTGTTATGAGAGGAATGTCTCTAGCCTCCATGTCTGTCCCCATGTTGTTGTTATGTATGTAGGAGCAGCTACACATGTAACACATTACCTTGCTGTCTGACAGGTCAGGACAAGATGAATACATCTTCATTTTGCATGAGGGGAGATGTACAGAGAGCACCCTGACAGCAAGGCCCATTAATCATTATGAGCCTTTTTAATAACCCTCACTGAGAGCAATTGCTGTCGTCACTTTTCTGCTCTACAGACACATTGATTTTCGGTTTACATCTCAATGATCCTTTCCCAGTGGTGGAAGAAGTACTTACAAAAGTAGCAACACCAAAATGTAAAAATACGCTGCCACAAGTAAAACACACAAACATTCAAGTGTATTAAATATATACAGTATCAAAAGTAAAAGTACTCATAATATTAGAATGTTATATTATTGTATGTATTATATAATTAAATAACCATTATTGATGCATTTGTGTAAGCAATATTTCCATGTAGCTGTTGCTTGATGTGGGGCTAATTTTAACAGTTTTATATACAGATGGGTTAGTTTGAAAATCTACAAAGTAACAAGCAACATAAGCTCTCAAAAATGTCCTGGAGTTAAAAGTGCAATGTTTTCTCTGAAACATTGTGGAGTAAACATAGAAAGTAACATAAAATAGAAAAACACAAGAAAATGGAGGTTGTTTCAGTTTATGAACTCAGAGAATTATGACCAAACTGACAGCAATCACATTACACATCACTGGCAGGCTATGGAAGCTGATCTGTCAATGTGACAAAAACATAAGAGGATTGTGATACAACATCTGAAAAATCTTCATTACATGCAATCAGCTGTTAAACCTCTAATGTCCCCAAACAAGCTCCAGAAGTTAAGCACATACTATATATTTAATATGAACTTCTTTGCATTAACATTGCCAGATTTCACTAATAGTATGTTATTAATGAATAGATTACAATAAGGGTTGAGTATTTCATTTGTTTTCTGCACCGTGTTATGTGTGTGTATAGTAGGTGAGTCGATCCAAGGAGACGTTTTTCATTTCTTAAAATGAGGGAATATTGCCACCTAGTGGTTAAAATTAGATTTAGTTTGAAAGAAGATTAATTAGAAATAAAATGGACTGTTAAGGAACAATGTAACAATTCAGTGTATAGAAATAACATTATTGACAAATTAAAGAATACAAGCCATCCTCAATGCTCTCGTGTTTGTGTGCTCAACATAAACCTGTGATGTCTATGTATCTAATTAAATACAAACTCATTATTCAGGAATATACTAAACCTATATGAATAATTTACCTGCTTATAGAAATGTCATGGCTGATCTGGTATGTTGACATCCTCACTTAAGTGTTTCTTCAGCTGCTCAGATTGTGATTGTAAAAAGCTGTGATTTAACATCAAACCAGCATAAATGTCCCACATGTCTTGTTCTCATCATAGGAACCCTATAGGCAAATGTGCATCTTTTTCTTCAGGGAAGTCTCTTTTCCTGCATCTTCTCATCACACAACCTACATTGGAAAAAACAATATACTTTTGCACTGATAAAGTCATTCTTAAGAATGATGAAAATATGTAAAATGTAAATGCTAAATCTTCAGTCTAAGACTAAAACATTTGTATTTTCCCTCCATGTCCACATAGGAAATATTACCTGCTTTTATCTGTAGATATTAATCTCCTGTCTATCAAAGGAGTTTACTGTAACCTAATTGTTGGTCATCAGTGTGGTTTTGAGCTTGTAAAAAAGATCAACCCTATTTACAGTAAAATGCAGATGTTGAAAAGTATTTACATCCGTTTAACCCACCGTTGGCAACTGAAAAGAGTAATGCATGTTTGTAATACACTTTACAGCTAATCATAAATAATATGTAGACCACTGGACTTATCAGCAATTCAGATGCCACGCAGCGTGTTTTCTGTTCTTCAAGCCTTTTGCAAACATAGCTGCAGCACTATTTCCGGTTGTTATACTAATGTAATGGATGGTTGTAGTGATAAGAGGAACTAAACTGCCTGTTGTTCTCAGTGATCAGTGCAAGTTGATAACCAGAGACACTGGAAATTTTACATAGGCTACCTCTTCTATTGTGTTAGCTTGAGGATAACCGGGCTTCAGCCACGGCCTGGGGTGTGAGCAGTCCTATATTGGGCCTACATCCCGCGTTCTTCACCTATAAACACCATAAAACTAGCACACCATACCACAGACACACACACACACTCACTCACTAACACTACTCCATTCATACACTTGAAAACTTGACTGAAACTTCCCCCCTTCAATTATGGCAGATAACGTTACATCAGTGTGATCAGAAGGCTGTGGTTTTAATCCCCTGACCAGGGTAGGAAAGGGACAGAGCAACCCATCCTGTTAGTTTGTGATATGAGTTAGATACACTTTACTTTAATCACCCCACCCCATCTATCATACTTACTCGTGTCTCTGTATTACAGGGGGGGACGGCGAATGTTTTATGTTGTTAACGTTAATTTATAAGTTTTCCCATCTGTAATGTTAGCTGACAATGTGTCACTTTTAAGTAGGATGAGTGAGTCGTGTCGCTTTACTTTTTCGTTGTTTTCTTCGTTTTTTGTTGCAAAGCGGCGTGCGCAGTTTTCACCATAAGAAGAACTAAAGGTAACTTGGGAAACTCAGCTTTAGCGTTAGGTTAACTACATGCGTCGACTAAAATCTAATTTTAAGGGTTTTCCTTGAAACCAACACAGTCTCAGTTTATTTCTCCCAAGAGAATTTCACTCGACGGAACGTTAACTTACTTGACTTTCATTGAAAGCTAATGAATTACAGTTAGTTATGTAATTAGCAAGCGCTAGCTAGGTAGTTGACATTGGACGGTGTGTGCCCGCATGCCTGTCATGTAACCCTATGCATGTAACTTTAGCTAAGGGCTAAAGTTTTCATGTCCTAAACGATAAAGATTAACCTTCAGTGAGGTGGGCTTTGAATATGTTAATAGTAGTACTGTCTGTATCGTCCCTTCGATAGCTCAGTTGGTAGAGCGGAGGACTGTAGAGGCATTACAACTGAAATCCTTAGGTCGCTGGTTCGAATCCGGCTCGAAGGAGACACATTTTTTGTTTTTACCGTATACCTTTTTTACTATATCGCCGGCTCTATAGTGCCATCTAATCTACAACGCTTGTATTAACGGATTCGTTGATCCTGCAATTAGCCCCAGCTCCTTATGCTTTTGCCCTGCTAGCTATAACGTTAACTTAACGTTGTTTGTGAATAGGCTACCCATCGGTACTCATAACAAGTTACATGTGAGACTGCAGTGTAGCTGTGAAACCTGTAACGTTATAACGTTAAAATCAAATGTTAATAATTTTTTTAACGCCATAACTAAAACGCAGTTTCCATCATTACATACGTTTGTAACGTCCGCCTCCAAACATCTACGACCCTCCAAGCGATTGTTGGTTTGTATTGATTAGTGGGATCAATGGATATGTGGGAAAAGTGGCACTCTTGGTATGCCATCGGAAAAGAGAACTAGATAAGGGCGCATAAATGTTTGCTCATAAACAATTCTGACATGGGCCTAAACTGTAGGAAATTATGTTGATGTTTTTGCTCTGGTGTTATCTTTACTGTACTTTAGTCTATTTGTGTATATGTTTGTGTGGTTTGTTTGTATAGAAATAGATCTGTTTGTAAAGTCAACATGAACATGTGGTCATTTGTGGAAAAAAAAATAGGTTAGGCTAAGCACACAGTGACACAGTCTTTATTGTAATGTTGACCCAGACTTCTACCCCATATGCTACTGTAAGCCATGTTGTTTGTGTAACCTTTGAATTTATTGACCAAAGCTGCCTTTGCAGGTCTGACATTGACATACCACTTTAGCTTCATCAGAGTTTTACTCACAGCACTTTTTGGCAGAGTGGTTTCTCAGCCTGGACAGGTAGGTGCTGTTTAACTGGACTAGGAAGCTTCTGGTAAACTTAACTTCCCAAAGGTTCATTACACACAGAACAAAATAAGTGTTTATGTTACTACATTCATCTGTGTTTACACCAAGTGTCTGTGTAATGGAGATACTGGATTAAATGACAATTAAATGGCTTTTGGTAAATGAATATGCTCCTAATAAAACTAGACAAATCATGATCACAGCTTGATATTCATTGTTTGAATTTCTATGATGGTCTGTTTCTAAACAAAAGGGGCAACTCTGACGGGCCTTTTATGAATGTAGCCTATAGTTTATTTGACCTTTAAATCACAGATAATTACAACTATTGGTGATTTAGTTAGAAGCTCAACCTTATTTCCTAAATCAAACTGTTGAGGAACTCCTGTTCCCCTTCCGCCAGAAACATCAGGAGCTTCAGGTCAAATCCCTTGACAGCTGGACAGTTCATAGGCCTATATTATATCTCACTTACATTTATAAAATGATTTGCTGCACTCTCTCTTATATTGTAGGATTTTCTTTGCTATTTCTTTTCCGTCATGTTGTAGCTGCATGGCATTTTTACATTCTGCCTTGTTCTATTTTTTAAAATAGGTTTTCTGTAATTTAAAGAGATTGATGATCTAATGTCATATAGGTTTCTTTTGGTAATATTACCTAACATCCTAATGACACAACAGGGTTAGCAACAGATCATTTCACTACTGCTATGCAACTACTATTACTACTACTCGCAGTACTTCTACTGTTATTACATGTAATCATAATAATGGTACACACTGAACATACTGTAATAACAAACTAGAAATATGTTAGTAATTAGAAGAAAATTATTTTTTAAACAAAAACGTGCATTAACAGAGATAGTGAGCACAAAGCAGGGCTTACATAATGGAAATTATTAAACAATGCAGCTTTAAAACCTTTATTGTTGTGTTGTCTAAGTTGGAAATGTGTAGATGGCATTCATTTAAGATTGTATATAATTACACTAGATAAAACTACATTTAATCATAGTAATGTTTGTGCTGCATCATTCAAAAGAATTGATATGAAAATGGTACATAGCTGAGGTAGTGATGTGGCAATAAAAACTAAATTAGGCACATTTTAAAGGGAATACAAATGGTTAGATAAATACTCTAGTGCACAGTGGTGTAGGGCAGGCTATATGCAAGTTCAACATCCAATAATTTGTAGAGAAATATATATAGTAAACACAGTTCTTAAGTTACCAAGATATCTTCAAGGATTAAAAATGTTAATGTCAGAAATTAAAGTATCAATTTAGTCTACAAGGGTCAAAATAACATTGCATCTTCAAATCAATCTGACCTTCAATCCACAAAAGTCTCAATAAATGTTTTTTTTCATTTTAATTGTAACTAACAAAACTGAACATGCTTTCATTCAAGACGAACACGCTTCCTCGGTGATGCCGGAGGCTCCAGAGAGAAGGCAGTAGGAGATCCGGGACGGGACTCTGGGATTGTTTCTGTCTGATATTTGTCAATATAAGGTTTGGCCACATTCCACACCTGAGTAGAAAATACAAACATGTCACTTAAAAAAATCACCATTTCCCATTCAATTTACATCTCTGTGGAGCTTACATGTACATATAGACTGGACACATTTTACAGCAACAGTAAGAATTAACAATGCCTCCTCTGTAAGATTTGGCACTTGCCTTCTGGTCAAGTAGAAGACGGTGAACAGCTTCAATGTCTGGAGACATGAATCTGTCTTTAATCCATGGTCTGTTAATGTCAGAATAGTTGAGAAAGTCAGAAGTGGAACAGTGGATAAATATTAACTTTCCTGCACATCATTTCAGTACACTGAAAGTCGTGTACCTTGGCCGCATGTGTTTGACTTACTTGACCACACTGCGCACAAGGTCATAGACCTTCTCCAATGGAGTGGTGGTACGAAGCGGGCGGAGGAACTCAATACCCTGACAGGCGGCCAGCAGCTCTATTGCAAGTACTGATCACAGAAAACATCAATTAGATTTGGCAAAATGCATAATATTGCCAACTAGTTCACTTTTTGAATTAACTTGCTAAAGGATACTATTTCTAAAAAATTCTTATTTAGAAAAATGCTGTGAAGTTACTGCACCACAAACTGCTCACAATAGAATCGATTATACAATGTTAGGTAGACATGACATTGAATAATACAGGATTATCAAATCACAAATATAGTTTTAGAAAGGCTTCAGCACTCTTTGGATTTGGATTCAGTCATAAATGTACAGAACAATGTGTTAAAGTCAAAAGCCTCCAGTTCTTTAAAAGTCAGAGGATGTAGAGATTGTGGAGCCCATTGAATATGCTTCACTTCATCCAATCATTGAATTCGTTTCTGTCAATGCATTAATAATCTTTCTGTATTTTTTTAAAATGGGCTCACAATACTCCTCCAATACCATTAAACATCCACAGCAGTTTTTTAGCAGTTGAAAGCCCTCTGTACCTTTTACAGCAGTTTGAGTTTTTCAGTCTGCTTTCATTTTCAGTCAATTACCATTGTCTCTTTTTTTTCTTGTGAATGATTTTTTTCTACAAAAAACATTCAAGAGAAGATGTGTAGCCAGTGGGGCATTGATTTAGGTGCATATTTTTTAACCTGTAACTTTATAGTTAAGCACTTTATCCACTCAATGAACTTTGATTCACAACCATGCAAATGTTTGCAGATGCAGTTTTATCCACAGTTGGTCTACACTGGCATGATTTTAAACCCTGTTATCTTTGCACTTTTTTGTAAAAGAGTCACCAGGAACTAGACGATGCTTGTTGTTGCTTTCAAAGCTTACTTAAAACTAGGTGGGTTAAACTGCTGGAGCTAATGACCGTTGAACTTGGTACAACTGAAGTATGTAGCAGCTTGTGTATCTGTGATTCCTTTGTTACTTCAGTCATTTTTCATTTAGTGTTTCAATCATTTTGGTCTTTTGACTGATTGGCTTATGTGTTATTTGATGCCAGAGGAAGGGCAATTTTCCCTGATGTCCTACAGTACCTACATTAAAAGCAGCATTGGGCGGGCCCTCGCATGTGTAGCGCGTCGAGGTGTGAGGTGGCCACGTTTTGTCAGAAACGGCTTACTTCCTGGTACCAGTGGGTGGCACTATGGCGTTGAGTAAACATATTCATGTAGATTGTTCAGGACGGGACTGTTATCGACCATGTAAAGTCTGGTACAGATCGGAGCATATACACTAAAGTTATAATAACTTCCTGTTTTATGGTGAACCGCTGATCTTTGACGCCATGCCACGGACACGCCCATTGATGAAAACTCATAGATAAAACAACTTTTCATCGTCAATGCCTTTAGAATGCACAGTAGAAAATTTAAGTCGATCCGATTAATTCCCTAGGAGGAGTTCAACCTTGTACTGTAAGTACAGACCTGGTAAAAGGCCATAAATGGGCTGTAATTGCACATTCAAATCAAAATGGCTGACTTCCTGACTGATTTCAGGTATGGCTCCAAAAGGCTTTTTTCGTCATCTTGGGATGATACATGTACCACAAAAGTTTTGTGCATCTTGGTGATTCAGTGCGCAGGGGTTGCATCTTTGAAGGGACACATCCTAATTCCAGCAGGTGGCACTATGAGGTTGAGTGGATTTTGACCTGTAGATGTGTTCAGGGCGTGACCCTTACCAAATGTGTGAAATTTGGTAGAGATATGAGCATGTACAGCAAAGTTACAACAACTTCCTGTGTCATGGCAAAGCATCGAACTTTGACACCACACCAAGGACACGCCGTTATCCGAAACCTCACAAGATTCACAACGTGGCATCATCAATGTCTTAAGGCTCTTCTGAGACTGTTTTGAAACAGGTGAGGCAAATATGTTGGGCATAGTACATAACAGCGTAAAACTTGACACTTCCTCTTGCCAGCAGGTGGCGCTATGAATTAGTGTGTTTGTTGGCATGTGGATGTGTTCAGAGCAGGACTCTTTGGTGCAGATCTGAGCATGCACACTGAAGTTATAACAACTTATTGTTCCACGGCATATCATCGATTTTTGACGCCATGGACGCACCCATTGAGGAAAAATAGATAGCACAACTTTTAATCGTCAGTGGATTTAGACTGCACAGCACAAATCTGAAGTTGGTCAGACTAAATCCCTCGGAGGAGTTTGTTAAAGTACACAGTGTGTAAATCATCCAAAAATGACCATAAAATTCAAAATGGCAGACTTCCTGTTGGGTTTAGGACAACTTTTAATCGTCAATGGGTTTAGACTGCACAGCAAAAATTTTAAGTCGATCCGACCCCTGTCCCCCCCTGTCCTCCAGAATCTTCACTGGCTACGTGTTCCCCAACACATTCAGTACAAAATCCTCACACATAAAGCCCTCCATAACAAGGCCCCTTCCTACCTCACAGACCTGCCCCACCACCACAATCCCTCCCACAACCTCCACTCCTCTGACACTAACCTCCTTAACCTCAACAAGCAACGTACCTGGAGCGACAGAGCTTTCACCATTGCAGCCCCCTCCCTTTATATGGTCGTCACTTGCTCTTGTGTATTTCCGCACCCAGTTTTTATCTACTGTTTGTACATTTTATATTATGCTATTTATGTTTTTAATCGGTTTTAAATGTACATAACTTATGCTTTTACTTGTAAAGTGTCTTTCAGTGTCCTGAAAAGCGCTATAGAAATAAAATGTATTATTATTATTGCTCTGTAGGGGGCAATAGCGAGCCATTTTGACACGCCCATGTGCAAAACCCATATAATACGAAAATTTTTGCCGCTCCTGAATTTTGTGCAAAGTTTGGTGAGTTTTCGAGTATGTTTAGGTCCCTAAAATTTTGCTTAGTTTGCAGAAAAAAGAAAGAAAAAAATAATAATCCCTTCAGTTTCAATAGGGACCTCGCCCGGTTCGTGCTCGGGCCCTAAAAAGACATACCTTGCTCCACATGCTCCACGACCCTTAGGGCCTTCCTAGCAGCCCAGCCTCCCATGGACACATGGTCTTCTGTGGCAGCACTGGTGGACAAGGAGTCCACAGAAGATGGATGACATAAAACTTTATTCTCTGAAACTGGACAGTACAAAAATGCAGATTAAAGTTAAGGTTCCTGCAAAAATTACATAAAACAGATAAATATAATGATTAAAAAGCTGTTTAACTTCTACTGACAAAAAAATCTTTATTTAACTTAAAAATAATGGTAACAAATGTTCTTTTGTTTTGCGCACTAACCCAAAGCAGCAGCAGTGCAATGAGCAATCATGAAGCCTGAGTTGAGTCCTCCCTCATTGACGAGGAAAGCAGGCAGCTCACTCAGAGAGGGGTTACACAGCCTTTCAATCCTCCTCTCACTGAGAGAGGCCAGCTCATGGACTGCAATGGCTAAAAAGTCCAGAGCCTAAGGGAAAGGTAAGGGCAAGGAATGAGAGGAGAACACAATCTACAAAAAATACCGAAAAGATGTTTTATGTGTCACAAACAATTATACCTTCGCTGGATATTCACCATGGAAATTACCACCTGATATGGTCTCACCTCTTTCTGCAAATACCATCTTGTATGGCCGTTAAGAAAAAAAAAAGCAGGACCAAAAATTTGTGATTGAATCAATTTACAATTTTTAGTGCAGAGACAAAAGTTTAACATCTAGATTCACTTTTTTCTCATCTTATTATCTAGGGAAGGATACAGGATTATCAGTGGCACTGTTGATTTCTGTATTGATGATGTTCTGGACAAATTTTATTGTGTCATTGGAGACTCCATGAACCTGTGTACAGAAACAGAAGGGCATGCTCAGAAACAATTGTTCTTAGTCCTTGTGCACAGTCCTACTCCAATTCAAAAAATCTCATATGGGATCTGTCACAAGAGAATCCACCACATAGTTTTTCCTTTTCCAACTTCAGAGTGTACGGATAGTGGGTGTACAGATTGAAAAGTCCTGAAGTGGAAACTTGTGATTTTGGGATATATAAATAAACTTGACTTGACTTGAGGTTACCTGAGGACAGCATCGCATGGTGTAGGCATCCTGGACTCTGTCACAAAACCGATGGCTCTCTGGAAAAACATACCAATACCAAATGACACACATTAAATACTAAATGTTTAAGGGTGCAATGCAGGCTTACTATTACCAAAAGCTATACTTTATTAACCCCCCTGGGGGGACACACCCTCTGCATTTGACCCATTCTGACTATTTATGAGCTGTGGGTAACCACACTGCTTCAGCTCTGAAGGCATCGGCTCTGAAGGCAGCGGTAGAAATATTCCTTTTAGATGTATGTGTTTTTGGTGGGAGGAAACCCCCACAAACATGCAAACTCTACACATTGTTACCCTGTAAGCCATAGATAGGTTTGAACAAACCTTGTTAGACAACAGTGCCACCCAGATGTAACTATGCATGATTATTATACAATATTGTGTTTGTCTGTTTTAGTATCTGGGTCTGTCCTCTGACCTGCAATCTCTGATGGATGGTGATCAGAGTCCAGCAGTGAGCGGAAGCGCTGGGCCACCTCTATCTGTCCTGGATGGGGACGCAGCGAATGGATGTCTGGAGGAGGACACCAGAAAATAAAGAGGGACGAAACAGATGCAGAATCTTGAAGTTCGTGGTAAACATTTCCAGTTTCTAGTTTTGTGATTTTTGTTCACCACCGCTCCTGCTGCTCACCGCTGTCAAAGGCCTTGGTGGTTCCCTTTAGCACTTCCAGGGTCAGAGCGGCAATGATGTCTGCCTGCTGAGCAATCGCCTGGGCTCGTTCCACAGCCTCCGCCCCCAGAGAGGTGATCATCTGTGTCCCGTTGATCAGAGCAAGACCCTGTAAGGAAGTGAGAAGGACGTCTGGTAACACTTTCTATGAAGGTCATCGCTATAATGACTTATGCATATATTTATAACACGATATAATGCGTCCATAAGACATTATAACAATTGCTGTAATCACTTACAAACATGCATTAGGTGCTATAGCAAAGTTCATAACGTATTATGACCTTTTGATTTAATGTTTTATAACTAATAGTAATACCAGTTTATATCAATGTGCGCCAAGAATCTCCGACCATGTTCCATAGTACATTATAACGGTTTCTATGAAGGTCATCGTTATGACTTATGCATATATTTATAACACGATATAATGCGCCCATAACACATTATAACAATTGTTATGATCACTTACAAACATGCATTAGGTGCTATAGCAAAGTTCATAACGTATTATGACCTTTTGGTATAATGTTTTATAACTAATAGTAATACCAGTTTATATCAATGTGCGCCAAGAATCTTCGACCATGTTCCATAACACATTATAACCACCGACTCTGCCTCGTTATGAATACACTTTAGTCACAATTTAGAATTAGTGATATAAAATGCAATAATAGCTTATAGTAATGTTTAAAGTTATATAGCATATCTTTGTTTGCTTTAAGTAAAGTGTTAAAATATCTATCCCTGTATAATATATTACAGGTGGACATAATACCATATGAACTAATTATAAGACCTTATAACACGTAATTGTTTGCTTTAAGTAAAGTGACACACATTTTGCGCAGGTAAACAACTTTTATTTATGTTTTCTTCACTTTATGAACAATCTGTATGGATTTTGAACATTTTGCAGTTTAGCACAAAAACACAACATAATTACATCAAGAAAACTCATTGTCAGGGTGGTGAAAATTCCCTCAAGAGAAGACCTGTTGCCGACCATATAACATCATGTAAGAAGAGGCTCAGATGTTTTCACAGACGAAGCCTATGGACAGGCCCTAACAGATGCAGTGGACAATTGGAGACAACTGCTTCACAAAACGTCATCAAAGGACATTTAAAAGTAATTGAATGGGAATACTGTTTGTGCAGTAGGGATGAGAATCTCTTGGCACCTCACGACTATTTGATTACGAATCAGAGGGCGGCGATCCATTTTGATGCATCTTTTTTTTCAATGTGATTTCTGGATAATTACAAAGCATTTAATTTGCACATTAAAATCCTAAAGAAACGTCTCCTCTATTGCTTAAAAGGACTAGTTTACATCCCTGATTTACTTTAGTAGCCTCAGCTCCTCCTGGTCACCAGTGTCCTTCCTTTAACAATCAGCTGTCAGACTAAAAAAAGCTAAAATATATTTTAAATAACAGGATGTACTGTATGTGAACTGGACACCAGTTTAGCTTGAACCTGATGTTCTCATTCCTCGACAAGTTAGGTAGTAATGAATAATTACTAATTTAGCTAACGTTACATTGCAGCCAAAAAATAGAACTAAAGTGCTGTACAGGGCAGATAAGATACAGACTTAACGGACACACTGTGACCTACACTGCACATGTTCTGCCAGACTGACAACTTACTAAGAAAATTAAATATTTTCCTCCGATAACTTTCACCGTCACGTTGTCCCCGTTCTGCCGCTCTCTGTCTCTCTCGCTGGCACACACACTGGCTTTGCATACACAGGAAGCCAAAACAGCGATGAGTGTTGCTGCACGATGTGAAAATCAGTAGTGTCGCGGTCATATTGATGAGCGTGTGAAATTTTAGTAGCGTGGTCATTCTTCCGGTACATAGACTGTATATAAAGGTCCGGCAGCGGCGGAATGCGTCGAATACAGGAGCAACACTGGTCTCAGACCAGTAACGTTAACATAGATCACGGGTCTCTGTTATGTGCACAGCTCCGACTGTCCGGGCGCTGGACTTCCGCAGTTCCGAAAGTTCCGCCATCTACATTATCAATTAGTATAGCGATGCGGACGTGGAAGATTCTGAAATGATTATGAATGAGAGAGGTGAGCAGCAGAACGTGACGGTGAAAGTTAGCGGAGGAAGTTACTTAGTAAGTTGTCAGTTTGGCAGAACATGTGTAGTGTAGGTCACAGTGTGTCCGTTAAGTCTGTATCTTATCTGCCCTGTACAGCACTTTGTTCTAGTTTTTGGCTGCAATGTAACGTTAGCTAAATTAGTAATTATTCATTACTACCTAACTTGTCGAGGAATGAGAACATCAGGTTCAAGCTAAACTGGTGTCCAGTTCACATACAGTAACGTACATCCTGATAGTTAAGTTATATTTTAGCTTTCAGGGGAGTCTGTCAATTACTTTTAAACGTCCTTTAATACGTTTTGTGAAGCGGTTGTCTCCAGTTGTCCACTGCATCTGTTAGAGCCTATCCATAGGCTCGCCTTTCATCTGTGAAAACATCTGAGCCTTTTCTTACATGATGTTATATGGTTGGCAACAGCTCTTCTCTTGAGCGATCTCTCACCACCCTGTGAATGATTTTCCTTGATGTAATTATGTTGTGTTTTTGTGCTAAACTGCAAAATGTTCAAAATCCATACAAATTGTTCATCAAGTGAAGAAACAAAAATAAAAGTTGTTTTCCTGCGCAAAATGTGTGTCACTTTACTTAAAGCAAACAATTACGTGTTATAAGGTCTTATAATTCGTTCATATGGTATTATGTCCACCTGTAATATATTTTACAGGGATAGATATTTTAACACTTTACTTAAAGCAAACAAAGATATGCTATATTACTTTAAACATTACTATAAGCTATTATTCCATTTTATATCACTAATTGTAAATGGTGACTAAAGTGTATTCATAACGAGGCAGAGTCGGTGGTTATAATGTGTTATGGAACATGGTCGAAGATTCTTGGCGCACATTGTTATAAACTGGTATTACTGTTAGTTATAAAACATTAAATCAAAAGGTCATAATACGTTATGAACTTTGCTATAGCGCCTAATGCATGTTTGTAAGTGATTATAACAATTGTTATTATGTGTTATGGACGCATTATATCGTGTTATAAATATATGCATAAGTCATTATAGCGATGACCTTCATAGAAAGTGTTACCCCATCAACTCTGCCTCCTTATAAATACACTTTAGTCACAATTTAGAATTAGTGATATAAAATGGAATAATTATATTATATTAATGTTATATAGCATGTCTTTGTTTGTTTTAAGTAAAGTGTTAAAATGTCCATCCCTGTATAATATATTACAGGTGACGTTATCAGTCAGTATAGATTCTTCTTAGATGCATTGCGATGCGGACGTGGAAGATTTTGAATTGATTATGAATGAGAGATAGTAAGCGGCAGAACGTGACGGTGAAAGTTAGCTGAGGAAGTTACTTAGTAAGTTGACCGTCTGGCAGAACTTGTACATTGTAGGTAACAGTCTGTCTTAAGTCTGTTGTTTCCGCAACTGCTGAAAAGGTGAAGGCGGTTAGCCTGTAAAGCACGTTTTTGGCTGCAATGTAGAGTAATGTTAATTAGTTGCGTGTCATTACTACCTAACTTGTCGAGGAATGAGAACACCAGGTTCAAGCTAAACTGGTGTCCTGTACACATACTGTAACTTCCACCCTGATAGTTAAGTTAAATTATATTTCAGTTTCCAGAGGAGTCTGACAACTGGAAGGACGCTGGTGACCACGGAGGAGCTGAGGCTAGTAAAGTAAATCAGGGATGTAAACTAGTCCTTTTAAGCAAAAGGGATTTTAATGTGCAAATTAAATGCTTTGTAATTATCCCTCTGAATTGTAATCAAATTGAATCATGAGGTGCCAAGAGATTACCACCCCTACTGCCTAAACAGTACTCCCATTCAATTACTTTAAAATGTCCTTTAATACGTTTTGTGAAGTGGTTGTCTTTAATTGTCCACTGCATCTGTTAGAGCCTGTCCATAGGCTTGCCATTCATCTGTGACAACATCTGAGCCTCTTCTTACATGATGTTATATGGTTGGCAACAGGTCTTCTCTTGAGCGATCTTTCACCACCCTGACAATGAGTTTTCTTGATGTAATTATGATGTGTTTTGTGCTAAACTGCAAAATGTTCAAAATTCATACAGTGTTCATTAAGTGAAGAAACATAAATAAAAGTTGTTTACCTGCGCAAAATGTGTGTCACTTTACTTAAAGCAAACAATTACGTGTTATAAGGTCTTATAACTAGTTCATATGGTATTATGTCCACCTTTAATATATTATACAGGGATGGACATTTTAACACTTTACTTAAAGCAAACAAAGACATGCTATATAACATTAAACATTACTATAAGCTATTATTCCATTTTATATCTCTAATTCTAAATTGTGACTAAAGTGTATTCATAACGAGGCAGAGTCGGTGGTTATAATGTGTTATGGAACATGGTCGGAGATTCTTGGCGCACATTGATATAAACTGGTATTACTATTAGTTATAAAACATTAAATCAAAAGGTCATAATACGTTATGAACTTTGCTAAAGCGCCTAATGCATGTTTGTAAGTGATTATAGCAATTGTTATAATGTCTTATGGACTCATTATATCGTGTTATAAATGTATGCATAAGTCATAGCGATGACCTTCATAGAAAGTGTTACCAGACGTCTTTTCTGCTTAAAGAAGCCACTAGGAAAAGGCAATGCAGTGTGCACTATATTGTGCTGTATAATTGTAAATGTAAACACTATTCTTGTTTTAAATTCTGTAGATGTAAAATATGTTCCCAGTGAACCCCAGGTCAGGTCCTTTAGAGCATGCAAATCAAATATGAGTGAGCTGTCTTTAAACATTACCTCTTTAGGCTTTAGTGATATTGGCTTAAGTCCGTGGGCCTCTAGGACCTGGCCAGAGATGAAAGGAGAAAAAACATGGAATCAATAAGCAAACATGTTGTCTTATTGGACCTTGCAACCTTTCACTCCTATGAGCACATTTCCTGCAGCATTAAGCAAGTTATTTTTGTACAACCATGGAAAAGTCATTATGATAATTTTATCTATAAGATCTTACATATTTGGCATCTGCCCAGCCGCTCTTCGGAGACCACATTCTACCCTCTCCCATCAGCCCCAGAGCCAGGTGAGAAAGGGGTGCCAGGTCTCCACTAGCACCCACCGTTCCCTTCTCTGGGACAAAGGAGAGGCAGGAAGCTGCAGGGACAGAGTAAGTTAGAAGTGAAGATTAGTCATGCTTCTCCAATATTGATCCCTTAAAAAAGGTCATCAGCAGTGGACCGAAGCTCTGATCCCTGGTTAGCTATGGTAAAGTGAGCCCTCATGGCTTACCGTTGAAGGCTTGGATCATGGCATGAAGGGTTTCCAGAGAAATTCCACTGTGCCCTTTGGCCAGAACATTGATTCTCAGAGCAAGCAGCATGCGAGTCCTTTCTGGGCTTAGCGGGTTTCCCACACCTACACGCCACAGCATAACATTGATGATGCTAATATAAATACAGCAAAGCCTAAGACACTTTGTAGGGTGCAGTGAATAGCTCGACATTTAAAAATGTCTAGATTTTAAAGTGAGTTTTACAGAGAGTTGTATTACCTGCAGAGTGTGACCGCACCAGATTTTCCTGCAGTTCCCTGTGGAACAAGAAGGGCGTGGCCATCAATCGGCACATAAAAACGGCTCATTCGCAGACAGAAGATTAAACATTAACAAAGAAAACAAATAGTAAAATATTGTCTTTACTTGAGCTTGCTGACAGGAATGACTGTTCGGGCAAATTTGCCAAAACCTGTTGTGATTCCATAGACAACTGGAGGAACAGACAGAGAGATGCAGAGAACTAAATACATGGATAATTTTTTTCTGAAATACTGTAATTTTACTGTAGTTGGTTAACTTTAAGTCTTTATTCTTAATATATCTTAACCTTTGTTTTCTTTGACAATGGTGTCCAAAAGCTCTCTGGATTGCACAACTTTTCTTTCTGCCTCCAGGGTCAGCTGAAAATGTTGGTAAAGGCAATGATTACGTTAAGTCAAAGATTACTACAGATCAGCCATGACAACAAATACAATTTATTGATCATTACCTTTATCTTGTAAAGTCCCCTTCCTAAGTTGACGAGATCAGTCGATGTCAGGCTATTGCCATCCAAGGAAATGTACTGCACAGGGAGACCTCTGTTACAAGGTGGTCAGTATAATATGTTTTAAATTTTAATAGAGAATAGGTAAACACTTACTTCTTCAGGTTCTCTGTATGCTGCTGTACTATTTCACATAGTTTATTAAGGATAATGTTCAGCAAAATATAGTGTTACCCTTTACACTATAGGCTTTATTAACAGAAATGATAAAACCCCATGTCATGTTATGTTTATTTTACCCTTTCAAAAGTCAGTTACCCACAATGTAAAAGAGTCTAATAGCATGAACAAAATGAAAAACTGATTCAATAAATAGTATTTAGTACAAACTGCAATACCCAAGTACCTACTGTAATTAATATGACACAAGTAGTTTAAGGATACAGATGTGAAACTCCGGGCTCACACGGGATAAAGTCAGGGGACATGGTGTCGCCTTCAATAGCTGCAAGTACATGATAATAATACTCACTGAACACATTTATTGTTATTGGTAGATGATTGGTAGATTGGTAATGTAATATCTCTCTAAAATGTACATTTAATGTCTCCTATGGTCGGTATTACTAAGCATGCACAATTACGCACAGATAATGGTAAAACATCTCCACTGTCCCCCAGATGCAGTGCATAATTTTCATATATTTAAAATGCATATGGTCATTACCAAGCTCGACGAAGTCATTATCCTCCAGTACATCCTCGATCGTGTCATCCGCGTCCAACAATCCCGAATCCTGGCACCTGCGCACAACAAAACGAGCATCCTTTGGAGCCGTGATTCCGCCGTTGTCTGGTTTGTTCTTCATGTAACGTTTAAGAGCTTCTTGTCCGAGCCACCGGATGGTGTTGGTGGTGTCCCGGCAAGGTACTGCCAGCCACTCACCTCGGATGTGGACAGTAAAACGAGGCATTGCGCTTCAGCGGGACTGCTGCAGTGAGCGCTGCTCGCCGCTCTCCAAGGTACCACCTTTAAGCCGCCTAAAGTTCAGCCGCCAATCAGACGGGAGCCACGCCTCCCCGGTGATACACCTCTGGCACCTATGGGGACCACTGACCTCCACAGATGTTTGGACACATTGACCCACATGGCGTTCACGTGATTGAACCACAAAAACGCAAAGCCCATGGAAGTGTTCCAGTGTTGGAAGGAATGAAGTCTGCTGTACACTTTGACCGATGACTCTTTTAGAGTTGACAGGTAGCTTATATTTTATTTAAAGTTTAACGACTGGACCAATTCCTGTGTTACTACCAACAACCAAAACAAGTGAATTTTATTCTCAAAGTGACTCTAATAAAAATGTGATCACAAATTAATTGGAAAAGACAGGAGAGAGAACATGTAACCTATTACTATTGATGCCTCCAGCACCAGCTGGATGAATTACATCAGATTATCGGTGCAACATTACCTCTAGCCTACTGAGAGCCCTTAACATGATTTAACAAACAACAGATTTAGGAACAAAAGAGTTGCAATGCTGCTGCAATACTACCAAAACTTTAAAATCTTTCTGCCTAAATGAAACCATCTCTTGGTGTCCCCTTGGGAAAAAGTGGTCTAAGGGCATACCATAAATTTGCAACATCACAGTTTCAATGCCAGCTGAGGATCTTTGTTGCATGTCATCCCCCCTTTGCTCTTCCTGTTTGTCCCTATTATCAGATAAAGGCAAAAATGGCACACACAAAAAAACCCTGTACATTATAAATGTAATCACCTCAGACCTCACACCAAAACAGCTCAATATCTTATCCATCATAGTGCTTTTGTCCTGTACAGTAACAATACATAGGCTAAAGTATACATTCAACAACTGAAGGTAAAGTTTATTCTATCATTGTTTGACATTGGGTGGAAATGGGCTAATCACAAGCCTTTATTCATATTGACAAAATAAATTCAATGAATGTACATTTTTTTATTAAATATATTTATTGATTTAAATATTTCCAACAAAACATACACTGAAACTACTAATATTAAAAGAATATTAAAATATTCATAATATTATAATAACAGACACATGGTTGTATTATATCAAGTAATTAGATAAAGATTTCAGCATTGCACAACTGGAATCATTTTAGCATAAATAGATTTTCACAATTCAGTCTTAAGGTATTGCAGTGTATATAATGTATAGATTACACTTTTTATAGAATTATATGCCACTTTTCTAATTTCTTCAATTTATTTTATTCTGATCAGTTTTCTCACCTCTTCGCCTGTCTCTTTGCTGTAACATGAATATCCCCCGCTGAGTCCTGTCCCATCTTCATAAATTCATTTTACTGTCGTACAAAAGCTGCATTTCTTATTCAAATAGCACAGAATTAGTTAGGACACTTCAGTTAAAGTATCCCCTAACCCTGGCGCTGATTTAATCCAACCCACTGCCCTGTTATACGAAAATGCAAACGAAATAGGAGAAGACCTAAAACCACATGACTTTGAAGTGTTTGAACTAACGAGCCGTACCTGAAAGCATCACCCTGCGGCCTGGTGATGTCAATTTATGGGCTGTAGGAGTTTCTGCGGCATGTGTGCCGACACAGAGTAACGTTAGGCCTACTGCTGGCCGTCAGCGGACAGGCAGAGAAGAGGAGGGGAGGAAAAGTGTGTTTACACAGACGGCAAACTGCCTGGGGAATCGTAGGGGAGAGGAAGTCAGCCGGCTCTGTGTCTGCCTGCTCCAACTTCCTGCTCAGAGAAAGAAAAAGCTCAGGATCCTATTTCAGTCCAGCACAACTGTGTAGACTAGAAGTAAGCATGGAAAAACAAGGAATCACACAAGCTTCACCGTAAACTTCGCGGAGTAAAAAGACCAAGTCAAAGATCGCAGGTAACGTAAAAGAAACGTCTTCCTATGAACAGCGCTTTGTTGGCTAATTGGTAGCGTGTGGAGGGTGGAATAATGCGTTATTAGTAGTATTAGCGACCGTATTTACACTTCACATTTGTGTGAGGGTTTTTGTCTTGTGTTAGACGTCTGATCGAGAGTACTTTTAAGTTTTTAGCAATAATAGTGCCGATTTAGATTCGGACACAATAGTGCCGTCTTCCGGTCCGAGCAACATCTTGAAAATGAGTCAGTGGAGCGGAATAGTGATTCAGACCTCTGTAACAGTTACTGCAACTTTTAAGTCCTGGATACATCTATAGTCTCCCCCTTTAAAAGAAGAGGCAAACAAAAAGACGAGCAATGCAAAAACCGCCTCAGAGTCTATGGCCGCTGTTTACAGATGCTTTTCTTATGGGCCCCTGTTGAATTTTCCACCGTCTGCGAACAGGAAGAGAGCAGATTTAGTCATGGCTAAGTAATGTCTGCACACACCATCTAATCTCATTAGGAGTTTCCGTTCAGCCAACACTGGATGGCTTTGTGCGCGCAGCGAGACTCCTCAGTCCGAGCATCCGCAGCAAGCTCCTGATCCCCGACCAAAACCACCACAATGCCCCTGTAATATTCCTAGAAAGAGTTGTACCGTGTCTGCGGTTTTGTAAGTCACCTCATTTTACGGCTGGTACACGGGATTTAATCTCTGTGTGGTAGGCGTATCCTCTAATATTCATGGTATACATGAATAGTGAGGTTATTATAACTTTATTGTACTGTATAAT
The DNA here is from genome assembly GCF_021292245.1 of Micropterus dolomieu. NCBI lineage: Eukaryota > Metazoa > Chordata > Actinopteri > Centrarchiformes > Centrarchidae > Micropterus > Micropterus dolomieu. Next base: position 12,921,072 of record NC_060171.1, on the reverse strand, counting down.
ATTTTAAATGGCCTATTTTCATAGGAGGTATTTCTGACCTCCAGCTGCTCCATACTTTAAAGTTATCCTGTGTTATTTGCAGCATCTTGCAAAGGTGAATGTTTATAAGTCACACTGGCCTAATTGTAGACCTGTCAGCGCTCAGGCTCTGTGTTGGCAAGCTTTACTTTTACTTCAAAGAGTTTAAAAGCCAAACCAAAGTCTGAGTTCAGAGTGGGTTAAAGGGTGGAGCTGTGGAAAGGGGACAATGATTTGATCGTCTGACCCTTGTCCCTTTGGGATTTTTGTGGGAAGTGTGGCAGGACTGGGGAAATGCTCCCCTGCTGTGGGATCCCCTCTACTCACCATTTGTCCTTGGAAGTAGAATAGGAGGAAGTCCTGAGTTTGACAGGTTTGTAGTTTACCATGGCAGTTAGAAAACTCAGGGGATAGCTTTTGTCGGAAATGTGTTCAGCCTGTTTCTCTCTCCTCTCGAGACTGAGATATGTAGTGGTTGAAAGGCGCTTCTGTTATCTTTTTTTTTTTTTTTAATCATCAGTCACTAATCACATCTGCAGGTTAGACAGAAGAGAACACAAGACGAGAACACAGTCAGGTCCATCAGTATGTTGGGCAGAGCATAACGTGAAATAGTTCAATTCTAGTGCCGAAACCATACCTGAGTGATGCCCAAACAGCTGTTTTATTGATACTGTATGTTGAGGAATAGAAATATTTCCCTTTTTACTTAACAAAAGAAACCAAACTTTTCACCCAAGCAGCTGAAGAAGAGGGTCTAAAATTGGCAAAACTCTGATTAAAGAAAAGGCAAAGACTACAAATCAACTATTGAACCTGATCTGGCATTTATTGCCAGCTCTTGGTACTTGACCGTTTTTGATACTTAGTGCTACAGACTCATTACTGTCGGTACCTAAAAAGTTTGAGCCCTGTGTTTGTCTGCTTTAGGCCTGCAGCTAACAATTATGTTCATCGATTCATGTTAAAATATTTTCTGTATATCTAAAATGTCAAAATGGTATAATTTTTAAAAAGTCCATCACAGTTTATCAAAGCCTAAGTTGATGTCTTGAAATAACTTTTTTTTGTCTTAAACATTGTTCATTTACAAAACTGAACTGAAAAGCAACAATTTATTACATCTAAGATGCTAGAAAGGGGAATGTTATTTTAGCTTAATAAATGGCGTAATGATTAACCGCTTATCTAAATATCACCCAAATTATTATCTGTCATTTGATGAATCGATTAATCCTCTCAGCATTTCTCTGGTGTTACTGTCTGTTGTCCCACCCCCACTATTAATATGTGAGCTCCTAGCAGGCAGACAGGAGCTTCGAGGCTGCACATTCCTCTATTAAAGGAATAACCCACCCTGGGCCCGTCATACTTCCTGTGGAGAGAGGGCCAGGTTGAACCGCAGCATATTTCTGGCTTGAGCTGTTGTTCCTCCTTATATTTTTTTTCTCTTCTGCTGCTGGTACATTACACTACACTCTTTAACACACACTGTTCTATTCATCACAAGTCTACTCTTCCTTACACCACATGTTACAGCTCAAACGGGCCGTTCCCTCATATGCCAGTAACCCAATTTGGTCTGTATGCACTACATTGGCAAGACAGGAACCAGGGGGAAAAGGCATTTAATTAAGATGAAACATCAGCTATTCTTGTTCTAAACAGGCTCCTTAAATACACAAGATAATTTTTAATTGTTTTGTTAGTTTACACAGGTCTAAAATACAGAAAGGAATGAGCACAGTGCAAAGAGCTATCCAGCATGTCTCCCTGTGAGGTTTGTGCTTATTCTGTTATTGTAGCATCTGGCAAGTAGTGTTTGTGTAGGTAGTTTTGGTGCTTTTTCTGTGTCTGCTGCTGACATCTCTCAGTGCCCATGTTCCATTGTTGTCATGTCTAGAGAAAATGGCCACAGAAGGAAGACCTCAGACATCACCGAGTGATGTTTTTAAAAAGATAATCAATAAGGGCTTTGATGCTGAGTGCTCTGCTCCATCTGAGTCAAATTGTTTCACTCCTCTCCCACTAATCATGTCTTGCTGCAGGTATGGACAGTGCCATCACCCTGTGGCAGTTCCTGCTGCAGCTGCTGCTGGACCAAAGCCACAAACACCTGATATGTTGGACGTCCACAGACGGAGAGTTCAAGCTACTGAAGTCAGAGGAAGTGGCCAAGCTGTGGGGGCTGCGCAAGAACAAGACCAACATGAACTACGACAAGCTGAGCAGAGCCCTGCGCTACTACTATGACAAGGTGGAGTAAACGTCACCATGTCATAGTAGTCACTGTGGTTAATGTGCAGAAGCTCTGTAAGAGTCCAACTAGTCATGTTATTACAGCTCTTGTAGCTAATAGGAACTGAAGGCATGTGAAAGGAGTGCAGTACCACAACAAATTCTTTGTTGTTCTTCTCTTTTAACCCACAATCTCCCCTGGTAGACACTTCCACTTCCTCTTTCTCATCAGATGGCAGTGGAAATCCGGCTGTGATGTAGCACTCTTAACACAAAGTTGTTTCAGTATGCCATTTTGCCTTCACTGGAGAAAAACACTGTTATTGTCCCCATGATTAATTTATCTAGATTAAAATCTGTTTGCTGTGCATAAAGAGAAATGCTGTAAAGAGTTCTCCTCATTAATGGTGTTTGTTTGTTTTACAGAACATCATCAAGAAGGTGATTGGCCAGAAGTTTGTGTATAAGTTTGTGTCCTTCCCTGAGATCCTTAAGATGGACCCCCAGGTGGTAGAGATGGGCCTGGCTTCTGGAAGGTTTCCCATCCAGGAAGGAGAGGCATCTGAACTGGAGGTAGAGGAGGAGGAGGAAGAGGAAGGTGAGGAGGATACCCAGAGGAGGACCCTGGCAGCCCTGGGGGCGCAGCAGTGTCGGAACGACTACCTTCGCTCAGGTCTCTACTCGTCCTTCAGCATCAGCTCCCTGCAGAACCAGCCTGAGCTGCTCCGTGCCCTGCGGGAGCACCAAGAGGAGCCGCGCTCCGTCATCCGCTTTGGTGCTAATGAAAGGAGCTCCCCTCCCTCTGCCAAGCCCGAGTCCTACATCTCCCCCAGGCTATCCAAACACCACTCACCATCCTCTCCCCACACCCAGCCCGGCCAAAGCTGGAGCCCTGGTGCCGAGGAGGAGGAGGACTCTGACCAGAGCGCTCAGCCCCTCAACCTCTCCTCTGGGCACAGAGAGCGAGCCCTGCAGCCTCCTGAGAGGAGGAGCAGCAGTAGTGGTAGAAGTAGCTCTACTAGTAGTAGTAATAACCAAGGAGATGGACTCCCACCAAAAAGCAAAAAGCCCAAAGCTCTGGAGATCTCTGCGCCATCCCTACTGCTTGCAGGGAGCGACATCGGCTCCATCGCCCTCAACAGTCCAGCACTGCCGTCTGGCTCCCTCACTCCTGCCTTCTTCACTGCACAGGTGAGACGATTTAGCTGAATAATACACAACTATTATTTCCTGTGGGCAGCACAGCCAGTGCAGATAATGGCACTTTGTGTGCACATGTTCAAATGGGTTTCCTCCCTCTCGCAGTCAGTGAGTCAGGTGGTTTAGAGACTATAAATTATGATTATCACTTTGGGGGACTCATGACACATTCAAGGTGTTCCCCGGCATTTTGCCCATTGTATGTTGTAATAGGATAAATACTATCTTCTATCGTCTATTGCTGTTACAATGGTAGTTTCTGCACACACTTCTCTAAAACCTGCTTTATCTCCATCTTGTCACGACATGTTTACACACCCTGATTTGTTGAAACATTTATACCAGTTCTCTTATTTCTGCTCTCAATGATTTAAACTAGCCCAGATAACTCTGTGCCAGTCACAGCCGAAGTACAGTGAGCCCAATAATAATCAAATCTTAGCAAGAAAGAGAATAATACTGTGATCTGTTTCCGTCCCCTCTGTGCGGTGGCCTGGCTGGCCACAGGGAGATGATGGGATCTATCCAAAGTATGATGTCAGTGTCCCTAAAGCGCTCAGAGAGCAGCAAGAGACATCTGACACAGCCTGGCATGTGCTGGTGGAAAGACTATATTTATTTAAGTAGTCACTTGGGCCAAAATGTCCTCAACAAACAAAAAGGTAAATTGGTAAGATTTTAGGGTAAAGTGTGCACAGGCACTTTCATGTCATAAAGGAAAGGAATTTTACATCATTTGAACGAATGCAAATGTAGAGTAATTTAATGAGTCACTCTGTGTTTGGTTCGGGATGAAACCTTCCAAATATTTTTCGATAAACAGTTCTGCGGGGTAAAAGCCAAAATTACTGCCAGAATGTTTATGTGCTGCAAATAACAGGCCGTGTAGAAAAATGCCTTTACTCAAATTAAAGTTTTGAAAACAATCTTGCATGTAAAGTGTGGTAAATAAAACAGCTGCTTTTTACCTCTTTTGGTTGTCCAGTCTTAAATGGCATGACTGCTATAAGAAGGCTTCAGGTTTTACAGTACTTTTTTGTCTGCCACAAATTTGGAGCCAAATTCATCCAGCCGTGACATTTTGTTTAGTTTTGATCTTTGCTATAACCCCAAAAGCTCTGCTACAAGCATCAACTGGTATTGAATCATTTATTTCAGTTAGAAATTTGTTAACATTTGAGTAAACCAAATCAGAGGCTTATCCACACGTTAAGAAAGGCATTAATACTTCACTCACACTGTCTGTTTATGAGGGCAGAAAAAGTGAGATCAGACGAAAACAAGCGATTTACAGTCCAAGTCCAAGCTATGAGAGCGGGGAAGAGGCCCTAAGTGATGCCATATGCTCTAATAATTCCATTAATAATGGGAGCAGGGCTGGGTCCCCCCGCAACACTGGCTTACTTCTCTGAGGTGACACAGGGGGAAAGTGTGGTGGGGGGGTGGGGGGGGGTGGACCAGGGGAGAGGCAGAAATTGATTTCATATGTTTTCTCTTTAGTTGGCGTTCCAAGTGTGCCCCCCCCCAAATCAACAACAACCCCCACCATCCACCTCCCCCCCCATCACCCCTGTATTCTGAAGGAGAAACCACAGACTTCCTTCCTGCTCCGTCAGTTTGTTTTTCCAAACGCCAATACACGTCCATTTACCAATTGTGCATGTTTCACATTACCCAAGCCCTCGGAGCAATGCTCTCCAACCAGTGCTTTTCTTTCAAAAAATGTTGTCTTCACTCGTTTCTTTTATTTACACGGAGCCTCCATCCCTTTCTGTTTACCCCCCTCCCCTCACAGACTCCCTCTGGTTTGCTGCTGGCTCACAGTCCTCTGTTGTCAGGCATCCACTTCTGGAGCAGCTTGAGCCCAGTCGCTCCGCTCAGCCCCGCCCGGCTGCAGGGCCACAGCTCCCTCTTCCAGGTAGGAAAAAACACACACACACACACACACACACACACACACACACACACACACACACACAGGTGCAGTGTAGAGGAAGATCGAGGGACAAAAATAGAAGATGAGAACACAAAGTGTGCTCAAAGGATTATTGTTTACTGGTAGTGTTCGAAAGCCGAGAAGGAAGTTGTGAAGCTGTGCAGGTGAAATCCTGCAAAATCCCAGAGGTCGTTAAAATCAGGTGAGAAAAGATTATGACAGGAAGAGAACAGTTGACATAATAAGATGTTATAACCTTAACTTCTGTGGAATCAGTAGTTTGTTATACCTGGCATTGACCCTCTATTATGTCCTTATAATGAAGTGCCGGTCTTGGGCAGGTTGACTGAAAGCATACATAAAACTTGATGTTTGTGAGATCTGCAAAACAGCAGGCACCAACGGTTGCGAAACTAGTCGAAACTTAGTAAGCAGGTCCAGCAGAGGTGTCCTGTTTCAGCGCTTGTGAGAGGGACAGGAAATCCTGTGAATACTTCCTGTTTGAGCCCAAGGGAGCCAGTCTGAACAGGGTGGACTGGTTTGAGAGCTGCTCCTCATTTGTGAAACAGACACACATATACGCCACACCCCCCTCCATACACACACATACCGGATTCTTTGTGCACAAAAATGTTGACTTCTCCTTCTGTTGTGGAGGTAAAGGAGACCGAGACGAAAAGGAAGAGGCACAATGAATTAAAAAAAAAGAAAAACAGGAAACCTGAGCACTGACAATGCTGCAGTTCCTCACCGGAAAGCAGCTTTCATAGAGCCTCCATCCCCTCCTTGCTAACTCTCAGACCCTTTCTCTTCCTCCACAGTTCCCCAGCCTAATCAACGGACACATGCCTGTCCCCCTGCCAAACCTGGAAGGAACACCCTCCTCTCTGCTCCTGTCCCCCACCACTCACAAATCCTGATCCGGGGTCTGTCAAAAAACCTCCCATCTTAATCCATCTCTTGTTGAAAATTTCTCACAATCATCATCAGCAGCAGCAGCCATCTCTTGTTCGTCCTGTTAAATTTTGACAGTATGTGACCTCACTTTTTTGCACTTGAGTTGCTTCAGACTCCAGTGGTTGAAAGCACTTGGTAAAAGCCATGCGCCACGATGTCTGTGAGACGTCTGGCTCCTTGTGATAAAGTATAGCACATTTCCACATGACCCTGTCCACAATGGACAGTAGTGACGTGTAGCTAGCTGCAAAAGACTAGCCAGCCGCTCATTCTGCGCAGAGAGCTTGGCTATTTTAATCTTGTAACAAAAAAAACAAACACCTTTTTTCCTTAAATGTTTATCACAATGTGAAACTGGTAGTTTCACATGTGGTATTGTATTGTATGCACTAAGCTTTTCAAATAGTACCGGCTGTGCCTTGTTGTCCTATTTTTCTTTGTTTTTTCAAAATCTTTTAAATGAAGACAAGATTTCAAATCAATGAAAAACCTTTGTAACACTTGTAATGTTCTTTTTTTTATACTGGACTTGGTATACAGTTTGTATTCTGTATAATTTTGTATTGTGACGAATGTCTTGTCATTTTCAATAAACAAAGCATTGAATGCTTGAACACCGTGCCGTTTAAATTAAACAAAGCTTAAATAGATATATAAATAGTCTATACAACAAGAACAAAAAAGCAGTTTATATGATTTCTGTTTAAACCTTAGATTTTATTTTTTTACTCTGGGGGGGGCTCATATGGGAGGGCATCTGCAACGAAAATCCCACACCAATAACAATTATCCACAAATAAAGTTAAAGAATATCATACAAAACATCTCTTGGAACACTGTTAAATAGATCGTATTCACTAGGGGAAGGACTATAGCTAATGCTCCCACAATTAGGAGTTCAGTGACTGTGTGCTTCCTCATACAACAGAGCAGGCATGCAACACAATGCTGGAGGCAATCCAGAAAAAGAAGGATCCATTTTTACAGCTGATGTTAGATGGGAATGGCAGAAAGGAGAACACATTTGTAATGGACAAAGGCAGCAGATATCAACACTGGGAATTCACTCTGCATCCCCTCTTTGTAACAGACTGGAGGAGATAATGTGACAGATTGAGGTGGAAAAGGATGAGAAGGCTGTTCACTGTAGTAATATATAAAATATTTTCTGAAGACTTTAGGAGGCGTAACTAATCCTGTAATGCCCTTGTTAATAAATCTACGTCGCCTCTTTTCCCCCTGCATTTGTTCATTGGTCACGACAAGAGACCGCAGCATCCTGGAATGATATGCCAGCATCTGACAAGAATGTGATCTGTTTGCACAGAGCTTGGCAGCACTGCTCTCATATTCGCCTCCAGATAAAATTATCAGTTCAAAGCTGGCCTCAAAAACCTTCAGAGTAAACGGTCACAAATGATGGGTGCCGCCGAGAACGGCACCGTGGCAACAGACAGAAAATCAAACCCCTTCGAGTTGCTACAGAAACATCCCTCTGTTTGTCTGCGTGCCTTACACACCCACACACACTGAGGAGCTTTGAGGTGGAGATTTGCATGTAGGAAAATGGAAATAACGACAAAAAAAAAATCACTAAAAATATCACCACTTCAAAGAAAAAAAGATTTAAAAATCTATACACATTGCATGTATTCATTAAAGTGACTGAGCCCGTTAGAATTCTAGACAGTAGTTGTATTTAGCAGCAAATTCTCTTCTCAATAAATATAGATGTACAGTATATAAATGTCTCTTTTGGGCCAGGTTCAGGCCAAACCTGGAACGGCGGTCGGTCACACTGTGGACAAGTTTCCCAAGTAGTTCTGGGGGAGTGATGATGATGATGATGCTCCACGCCAACATCCATCTCAGGTTACTGATCCATCAGCGAGACTGTACAGCTAGGAGATCCTTCCCAAATAAAAAATAAAAAATACAGTCCAGAGAATCTAAAACAGCATGCTTTGTCTTCTGCTCTTTCCGTTCCCTGAGGGGAAACACAGAAAAAATATAAATTATTTTGTTTTATATAGTTTACAGCGTAGGATTTCAAAGTCAGACAATGCTTTGAGGCTTACATATAGTAAACAGTATACAGGTATTATGTACATTGCCATACATGCATGTAGGAGTTCCTGTTTGCAGCGTTCCCTGTCGACGTCGATCACTGGATTTCTTTCATACTGAAGGAATCTTAAAATGTGATGATTCTCAGGCAAGAGAAGCATCTTTCTTTTCTATTATTTCTAAGCGGATTTATGGATGTTTATTTGTGGACACTAGAAATAATTATTTCCTCTGCAAGTGTAAGTCACACTGAATCTAACTGTATCAAGTCTGCATGTTCAGATATGACTGCGTTAATATCCAGAAGGAAAATAAAACACATATTTGTGGCAATATGGTTCAAGTAACTCAATGAGTTGTGTCACAGCTACTGCTGGCAACTGTTAGTGACTGTACGACAAAAACTAACTTCCTGTTGTTTTTAGTTTCTTTTCACCTCATGCAGTATTTTTGCCTCACTTCTCTCCCTCCACATCCCACCCTTCGAACCCCCCCGTGGCTTCTAGGGAGGCGTGCCTCACAGTTTGAAAACCTCTAGTTAACAGTAAAAACACAAGCCATCATAGTGTTCATTCTTGAATTCTTCCTCACCGGACTCAGGGTACGATGAGTTCCGGTAGCCAGGGTCTCTCTGCAACTGGACCTCCTTCAGTGTGAATATGGATATGCCTGCCAGACATAAAGAGTCAGTCAGTGCAACAGAAGTCACATCTTGCCAGGAGAACAATGGCTTTGTTATGAGGCCGTAACTGATCCTCACTGTACACTGCAATATCCTTCAAATTGTACGTAGTGGAGCCTGCCAAGTCTGCATTACTGCGTTGCCATTTCATTACTCACTCTCTGGCAGCGAGTGCACACGTGGCCCCAGGCTCCTGAAGTATGGCTGTCTCATTGCTTCATCAGCAGAGATCCTCTTTTTCGACTCGTACTGAAATTCGCAGGAAGTAAAAGAAACAAAGTCATTAAAGAACAAGAACAAAAAAAAATGGGGTCAGCAATGTGTGACTGCATGTGAATGTGTTAGTGCGCCTTGATGCACTTCTTTCCAAAAATACAGCCCTATCATAGCTGCAAAATGTGTCACTGCTTTTAACATCCTGTTCAAGCCTGGCAGATATAGTGAGACTCACTTTTAGGAATGACATCAGCAGGTCGATGCCATCAGTGTCCAACCTGCAGGGGGGAGAGAGGCCAGGAGAGAGGGAGGTCAGTAGAGTTGGGAGTGACTCACAGATGCTGGCTAGTGTAAGGAAGGAAACACAGTCAACTATTCCACAGGATTTCCTTACAGGAAGTGACACAGAGCACATACTCCTAACTAAACAAACCAATAATACTAATGACAAACTCTAAAATGCTCTACATACAGTAGCAGCTCTTCTCTTATACCTGGGTCTGATTAGGAACATTTGCTCATTTCCATCTCCATTGATTAGAGGGCTAACAAGAGAGGTAAGGGGGGAGTGTTAAGAAACTGTAAAGGTGTATAAGTGCCACATATCTGTATGTGTAACATTTGGTAAGTAGCAGCACACCACATTTGATCAATCCATATTAAAGAAAACTCAGATGTTCAGAATATAAGTTTCCCAGTCTTACCTGGGTGCATGGTTAATGAGGGGCTGGACCTTGTACTTGGGGAACTTGTAGGACTTGAACTCGTCAATAGAGGATATTCCAGGCCAGTTGTCTTCTGTGGGAGTGCCTGTGGAGGGACATTCAATTGACCCTGTTAGTCGGGCTTTATACCAAGGCAGCTGGAGGGGCTTTTCACGCTGCCACAGGGGCTGCATGCCAGGGTTAATGCGATTAAAGGATCATATTAAACATTTTGAGTGCTTCTCTGTCAGCAGGGGGCAGCACTGACCTAGCAGCCTGAAGATGAGGTGCAGCTCGTCCTCCACTGTGGAACCAGGGAACAGGGGCCTGCCGGCAGACATCTCATAAAATATACAGCCCACACCCCTGACAGGAAGACAAAGGGATTAGGACATAAATAGATGACCGAAACTTTAACACCAATCCAAATCAACAGGTCTTCTGTATTTACATCACCTTTAACTTTTGGGGATCAAACTCCCTGAATCGCACATTAATCTGAACCGGTTGAGTCTGTCCAGTGAATATCAAAGGAAGAAGCAGGAATTAATTTAAGAACGGGGCAAAGTACTTTGAAGTTTAAAGGAAACCATTCATAACCATTAAATTCCATTACAGCTTGAGCATGTTCATTAACAGCCATGTGCCACTTCAAAGTATTTTCATTGTAGATTGGTGCTCACTACATAAATTGCTCAACATAAGAGCATCAATTAAGTTAAAGGAGCTCCAAACATGTGTGCTTACACTACAACTAGGGATGGGTATGGCTACTTGGTACCTTTATGGTACCGACCGAAACAACCCGGTATGGAGAAGAACCGAAACATCTCCAGTCAAACCAGTAATTCAATCGATACCTAGGCCTACTTTTTGTAACCAGATCGCGGCAAAAAATTACTATTTCTATGGTTTTGTTTGCTGCCAAATACGCAAACAACACCCCGAAAGAAAGAGAAGAGCACACCTTTTTTCACCCTATGTGCCTGCACCATAGACTGTATCAAAAAAGGCCTGCACGCGCCGAGTCTAAACTATTTCTATTCTAAACTATTTCACTCTTCCTCTCTCATTCAAATAAAAAATAACTCCCAAGCTGTAGTCTTCTCTTTGTAGGCTAATACTACCAGTGAGGACAACCTAATTAGGATGGGGAGCCATGTGATACAATTTCCCAATACTTTTTATGTAGCAGTTATTTGAAACAAGAAAATTTTTTTATAGAAAACCTTGCTTGTCCATAGCAATAACAATAATAATAATAAGCTAATTATCAGGTGACATATCAACAGGTGACATTTTATGCAAGGTATCGAATGAAGTACTCAATTGGTATCAGTATCACTTTAAGGGTACTGGGTTTGGTACTGGTATCCAAACGATACCCAACCCTAACTACAACTCACTGAAGCGGTTTGAGACGAGAAGACAAAAATTTGAAATTCATGACAGGAAATTTTATATTGTTAATCTGCAGCTGCACCTTCACTGAACTCAGTCGTCTGGACATAAAGAGAGAGTAGCCAGGAGTCTACTTAGTGTTTTGTAACAGTTGTAATCACCCCTGTAGAGTGAGGCCCACTCACCACATGTCTATCTGTGTGGAGTACTCTGAGGAGCCCAGCAGCACGTCGGGAGGGCGATACCAAAGTGTTACCACCTCGTTAGAGTATGTTTTAGTGGGCACAGACTTGGCCCTCGCCAGGCCTGTGGAGCAGAAATATGGCAAATAAATACAGATCCAAAGGACAAATTTGGTAGAAGCTCAGGGTTTCATTTCAAAATGCCAAATATAAAAACAAATTATATGGCTGAATTGTATCACGCAGTATTTGTAAAATACAGACAAATGCAGCTTCAGAAATGTATCAACAGGTGACTTTTTATCCACATGGCAGATAATTAATTTGAAGAAAAACCTCTGACATGAAAGAAGCGTATCGTTTTTGTTTGTCTGTTTACCAAAGTCAGCTAGTTTGAGTTCTCCTCTATCATTGATTAGCAGATTCTGGGGCTTCAGGTCTCTGTGGAGAACTTTCCGTCTGTGACAGTACGCCAAGCCTCGCAGGATCTGGAACAGAAAAATCTGGAGAAAAAGATATTTTAGATCAGCAACAGTCACCATTCTGTTCAAATTAGTTTTAGACTGATGCTGAATAGATTTTATAGATTTGATATATTACAGATGATGTTGCTACATTTAATGCAATTTATCAAAGCCCCCCTGGAGTATAGATATTTAGGAGAATAAAATAAATATTTTCATTATTTATATGCTCCATCCAAACAGCCAAAGATGAGTTTAATATGCAGTATGTCATTTCTATTCAAAGGGACATTAAACCAAATTTCAACAAAATGCAAACAAACAAAACAGATTTTTGTGGAAAAGTCAGGTTAAGACGCTACATTCCACCACCAGGGGGCACACAAACAGTGTTTCTTGTATTGACATCAGAAACCACAAAGTCGTGAGAGTTGGTGAAGTTGGCCGGGCCAGCAGGCAGCCTGCGGAGGCTCACCTTGACATTCTGCATGCTCAGGATGTTCCCGCAGTCATCCATGTACTGCTTGAGGTCTTTGTCCTAGACAAGAGGGAGGGAAAGGGAGAGGGAGGGAGAGAGGACGTCAGAAGAATAGGCACACTCAACTGCAACAGTTCAACTGTTGTGCTTCTGTATTAACATCATCTTCCTCATGAATAATAATGTAAAATTTATTTATTTCAGCATCTGTGCACAGAATAACATGTGAGTCATGCAGGAGATGAGGGCAGAGGTTTTGTTGGTCTCACCAGGTACTCAAAGACCAGTGTGAGCGACTTGTCTGTGTGGACGATGTCGTGCAGCGTCACAATGTTGGCGTGTTTCAGGTCCTTCAGTAACGACACTACAGGTAAAGAGAGAGGAGACGGCTGTAACAGTGTGATTACACTCTTGGCTTATTTTCTTTGAGCTGAAGTTCAAATTTTTGTTTCAATTTACACTGATCAAGCCCAAGTAAGGTTAATTTATAAAGCCTTATGTCACACACAAAGATTTAACTAATCAACAACACCACAACAAAAATATAAAATAGTATATTCAAAGAAAACAAAAGGACACATTGCACTTTGCATGTTTGGGCTCTTTCCTGTTGTCTTACATTCTCACTCCAAACTAACCACAATGCATTTTTCCTTGAGGAGGGCGACCTGTATTTTCAGGCACTTTGGTAAAGTTATTTACTCTAATGAATTCAAGTGTTTAATTAACTGAACCAAAGGTAACTAGGGCTGAATTCTGGCCAAAATCTGGTACCATTTTCTGGGAAAAATACCTGTGAAGCATCAAGTGCAGATGACTGCCTTAACATTACAACTACATCCAGTTCCCTCAGACTACCAAAAACAACACAACCAATCAGCTGCATGAGATACATTTTCCTCCCCTGACAGTAATAACTTCACACCAGCACTAATAACATGGTCATATACTCTTATTTGACTATAAAGAGAATATGCTCAACATTGGAAGAAATTATTTTGGACAGCGTTCTTTTGGGTGGAAATGATGTTTACTACCACATAATCTAATGAATATGCCTTTAGAACACCTTTAGAAAATTACAATATGGGTTAATGACTCATTATCAGGAGTTCTATGGTGAGAAATCCCAGAATCCTGGCAAAAGTTATTCCTGTTAAGTTCATTTTTAAGTCACAGGAAAACCTTCAACCCTACTAATAACTAGTGGACTATATAGCATAAATTTTATACCTTCTCGGATAGCTGTGCATGGCGCCCCCTCCTCGTGCTCCAGTCTTATCTCCTTCAGTGCCACAAGGTTGTCTGTCAGCTTACTCCGCCCTTTGAAGACTGTAGCGTATGTGCCCTGGAGGACAGGAAGAGAAGGAAAGGGGTGAGGAACTGTTTCAGAAGCTAGACTGATGCAGTCAGGCTGTCAAGGGTTAAAAGCAAACTCTACTAATGCTGTCTGTATGTGTTACATCACTCACTATGAAAACATTAGCACCTGTGAAGAAGTCAAGGTGAATAGCGAACACAAACTCTCACGTACCTCCCCCAGTTTGTCCAGTTTGATGTAAGTCTCCAGCTTCCCAAATCCAATTTCTGACTGGAGGAGAGAAAAGGACAAACACCATTAATGAGGGTAGCGTCTTTATTAGCACTGACAAGCTTACAGACACTACGACAAATCCTTATGACGGCCTCACAGCAACAGAGGAGGGGTGTAAGGAGGTCACACACCCCCAACCGCCATTCAGAGATAATCTCTTGTGACAAAGGACCGTTGGCTTTTGGCTTTTCCAATGTGTTTGTTTATAGGGAAGGAAAGGAAAACTGTATTTATAAAGCATGTATAAAGCAAGATGTTTAGTACACAATGGAAAACTTGAATATGCTCAAGAGCTCAACGAATTAATCAATTAATCAATTAGTGTCAACAGAAAATAAATGGGCAATCATCTCTTACTCATTTTTGAGGTTCCAGCCTCTCTAATTTCAAGATTTGATGCTTTTCTTTATCATTTCTGATTATTATTATTTTGGTTTTGGACTGCTTTTTGCCTTTTTTTCCTCTGGCATTTTATATATAAAACAATGTCTCAATTATTCAAGAAAATAATCGGCAGATTCACTTACAATGAAAAATAATCGGGGGGGGGGGAGGAAGTACACATACAAACTATTTAATGCCTAAGATGCAAGTCATTTTGAGACTTTTCCAGCAACTAGGAGCATACAAACTAAAGGCAGCTTCACCAGACTTTAAGCTGACGCTCTGTGTCGCCAGATGAGTTGTGAGGTCTGGGCGGCTCATAGATTTTCAAAATGTTGAACACATAATGAGCAAAGCCATTCAGTGCTTTTTCAACAGCAGGGGAATGTGTATGCAAATGCAGTGGACTGGGCGAGGCACACTGTTCATACTTTTCCTGTGTTCTGCTTTTGACAGATGCACATTCAAAGTAAAACCACAAGCCAATTATTGAGGCAGCTGACAAAGTGAATGTCGAGGTGCAGTGTAAACACATGACGAGAGGATGAGATTAGAGTCAAGGTGGGAGCGCTCACACTCTCACTTCTGTTTCTTGCTGAATTTAAATAAAACATAACTCTCACAGCTGTCTTTATATTCCGCAGCCCCTCCCTGACGGCCTTTCTATTTCTCTCCATTTCTGCCCGATTCTCCTCCACTGTTGATTCTCAAATCAGTACTGCTCGCTCTCAGAGGTGGGCAGCATGTACTGTATATTTACATAAGCAAAGTTCGGAGGTACAGCACTTCAGTTATTTTAATCTACTTTCTCTCCACCTTTCACAGAGAAATATATTCCACTACATTGATCTGACATTTGTGGCTAAGCTACCTTGCAGATCCAGATTTAAGATCTCTCTCTCTTTGTCTTTCTCTCTCTCTGAATCTGAATGTACGATACACATACATTTTTGACTGATAGTGACTTACACTTGCTTAGAATGTCATTATCTCTGCAAACAAATGTCCCTAAAATCTGCTTAGCAATCATTGATAAAAGCAATCCTAATAACTCCAGAATATGCCTGAGAACCATCATGTTTGTAGGTTTTCTTCAGATTCAAAGTAATCCAGTGACAGTTGTCTGTACATCCAGGGGTACACCGCTAATAGCTAATTCGGCCCACTGTTAATGGTGCAAATTTGCTAAAATGTAATTCCAATTCCATTCTCCTTTTAGCTTTGTTTTTGGTGTTCACCAACTATCTGCCAATGTCTTATTTTCCTTTCTCTTTTCTTTCTTGTCCTCCAACCAGTCTCCTTTCCCTCTCCATCCTTCTCCCCCTCTTCTCTCTGTCTCACCAGTGATGCTCTACGGGAGCGTCGGCTCAGCGGCTGGTCGAAGGGGGGGCTGCTCAGCTGCAGCTTCTCCAGGTAACCGTCAGGTATCCGGATGTCAGCCGGCAGGGAAAGGCGTTTGTTCAGGTCCTGGTCCCACACATCCACATAAAATAGATAAAAACAACAGAGGACCCAATTTAAAAAAGGTGTCAACCCTGGAAAAAACAGGAGGAACCCTCAGCAAACAGCGTAAGCTCTGAATAAATACCAATGATTGACAACAAAATGGCAGAAACCCAGAATAAATAAGTAGAATCTGTAGGAAACAGCCAGGTTCAGGCCTCATTGGTCAACAGAGAGTGCAGTGTGTCTATGTGTGTGTATAAACACACGCGTAGGAGCATTCGTCTATACAGTTTTGTGTGGCCAACATGTGTACATAATAAAGGCTGCCTGTGGAGCCCTTTAAGAGTTCAGGGAAAAGTCTTTCCAAGAGCAACAAAGTACTAAAGCATGATCCTCATGGCTTGTTATATAAAATGAAACACCTACTCACAATACAACGTCTGGATTCTTCCCATCATGCGTTTCCTCTATTTGCTACGTTACTGTTTATCCGGCCTCTCTAGCTCCTTTAAAACTTCCACACCCTCTGTGATAACACTGGACACTTAGTAACACACAACAGTATGAAACTTTGAACTTTCCACATTTCAACATGCTCATTGATAAATCTGTAACTGAAGGCGACTTGACCTGAGACAGGTCAACTGACCCTTCAACATTTTATCCAAACCATGACAGTGACTCAGCCTTTTGCCTGTGAGGTTGCCTCCACCTGACAGATTTAAACACAGAATGCAACAAATCACATTCTTGCTGCTGTGAAGATTTGATGTTTTGAACGCATTTTTAAAAGATCATTTAAGTAATTTGGTCAAGGTGCCGTGTATAAAGCTTAAAAAGTAAAAAAATTAAAAATATTAATATTATAGTAAAAATATTATTTCAAGCTGCTAAAGGATGTACCAGATCTACATTTCTAAGTGACATCTGAGTGTATATTAACTGTGGAGGTGATACAATTAGTTGATAAAATGATTTGTCGACTGACTGACTGAAAATTCATCCACAACAATTTTAATAATCAAAATGGGGCTGCAACTAACGATTACTTTCATTGCATGAATATTTTCTTAATGATTTGATTAATCGCTTTGTCTATTAAACTAGAGAAACAGGGGAAAGTTTCCTTTATAATATTTCCCACAGCATAAGTTACAAGTTAAGCACTTATTTTGTCCGTCCAAAACTTAAAGATATTCAGTTTGCTGTCATATAAGACAAAGAGAAGCAGCCAATTCTCACGATTAACGATCAAAAGGGCTGGGTGTTCCTTTTCTGTCGATTGACATTAATTGTTTCAGCTCTAAATGAATGGTGAAAAATAAAGTCATATGAAGAACTTCTAGGCTGCTAGGATGTGCAACTGTATCTGTATTTGTGAATGGCATTATACCCAGTTCTGCTGGTCTGTAGTTTGTGTGCGCTGGGTCAGGATTGATGGTTTGTCCGAAGAGCAAGTGATCATCTGACCTCTACAACAAAACAAACCCCCACCATCACCATCACCACCCATCTCCAGTTGTCCAATCAACCCGTCCTAATCTGTTACAAGAGGGGCCCATCTGGACCGTATTACAGTAATCCTTGTGATGTAATCCCAAAACAGCAATGCATCCTCTCCAGCGAGAGACATACAATCCTCTACCTGACCACAGACAGAGGGATTTCCTCACTCCTCCTCCTATTCTTCCTCCTCATCTTTTTCTACTGTCCCTCCTCTGTGTGTCACATCCGCACAAAGACAAACGATGAGGCCGCACAGTGATTTCACTGTTGGATCACTTCATCAACAACAAGCCCGCCGGTCAATCACGCTGCTCATACCAGCGCAAACAATGCATGGCGCTGCGAGAAGGAGTATAAGGAGTGTTTGTGTGTACGTGCCTCTGTCAATATAAACCTTCTCTGGCTGTGAAACAGTCACAGGAAGTGCAGAGTGCACGGCTTGCACACGCTCTCGGTACACAGCGAGAGGTGATGTGTCATGTCTCAGTCTGCGGGTAGCCCCAAATGGTGTAAGCTGCTTCACAACTCGTTTAAGGATTGGGTTTTTTTTTTCGTGCAGTCTTGCAAGCTCGGTTTATTTGTGTAGCTAGTGGTATCTGCTCTTAAACCCCCAGAGGTCCTGCGATCAAACCAACCAATAAACACTGTCAGCGGGAGGGAAGTGTGTGTTCTTCAATCACAAGACTTTTCCTCGCATGATCACACAGCGGGTACTGTGCAACATGTGGCTCCCTGTCAAGATGTCAACATCAACCACAAATCAAAATACACATGCAGTACAATAAAAAAACAAATATAAAGTGTGTTTCTGTTCTTTTTGTTTAATGTTGCTAAATTAGTTTGGGTTCTTTTATGAAAATAGGAAAAAACTTTGCTACATCTTAAATTGGTCACATTTAATGATAACACACACACTATGTTATGGAAAATGGGGAAAAAAAACAACTGAAAGTGGAAACAAAACTGACAAACTGACAAATTATTACAAATCTATTTCACAAGCAAAACTTTTGCTTTTGTACATTTCCTCTGTAAGTTTGAGAATATAAAAGAATGTTACGGTCAATAATAACGCAGAAGGCAAGATGTTCACAGCCATTTTCTTTTTACACTTTAATTATGATACTGGACAGTTGCTTGTACTGACTCATGTCAGTACATCCTCAAAATCCCATTAGTAGCCATTAAGATAGATTGAAGGGACTGAGTCTTGGCTTTGTTGTTGGAAAAAGGGGAGATAAACGCAGTTTCAGATATTGTTTAAAATCCTCAGATACAATCCAAACATCAACTTATGTTAAAATGATAAGATTTTGCCTGTTACTTTGTTGTTGAAGTAATATAAAAACACATGTTGAGATATACAGTATTTTTACATTACTTAAAATTCAATGTTAAGGACTTATGTTGAATCCTACACAAAAGAAAGAATGATCAAACACAGATGTCATTTTATCCATCTGAATCCCTTAATTTACTACTGGAACCTAAAAAATAATCAAACGATGTCAGAAATCTGGTAAATTCAGGGAAACACCACTAAGAACACTTTATCTTTTACTTTGAGATAATGTAGTGTGTAAAGCGAGTTCTCTTACTTCAATGCCTTTTGTGTGTCCCTACGAGCAAGCTGGATTAAAGCTTTCACTCTTGATCTGGTTTTGCATTTGTATGCACGTCTGTCTTTCCATATGCTGCGCTGAAAACTGTGTGTGGTGTGATGCAAACCATGACCACTTCGTATTTACAGTATGAATTTGAGATACTAACACTGCACTTAAAATGCAAAAATCAAGCACCCTGGATTAAAAAATGCTTGTGATAAAAATGAAATCCCTCTTAGACAATAACACACAAATAATATTAATCACAGCAAGAAGTCTGTCCATAATGTGTTGACATTATGTAACCACCAGATGAAGTCCACCTGCCCCTTACTGACTCAGCGTAAGAGAGGGAGAAATTAAGTAAGGGGGTTGGGTGTGTGGAGCAAGTGAAACCTTATAAAAACTGATTTCAAAAGTATGTTCTGCAGTACAGGATGTGGAGTCACTGTGTGCATGTTCTGCTGAGATAATGTGGGCAGCTGAGGACTTCTGTATTCGTGACATTATGAGAATACACCTACGCTGAGTTACAGCATGAAGCTGTAATGCACATGTTATTAAATACCAATTTGTGCCGATAAGTCCACTGTCAAATGCTTTTGCTTTTTCTTTTTTTTTTTTTTAACGACAAAGTGTAAGCTGAACCGCTAAGCCAGGTAGGAATAAATGGGCCATGATTCATAACAGTAACATATTCAAATGTCAAAGCTTGTTAATAGTAGCCAGTGACTCATACCCCACAACACAGTCTCCATTTAAAAAGCAGAAAGGCTATGCAAGAACAATGAACGACTGAAAACACAAAATAACAAATCCCACCTCTGCAGAGATGCGTCTGTTCCCTCTGTTCCTCAGACAAACACCGGTGGGCGACTGCACCTCATCAGAGGAAGTCCCCGATGCCTGGTCACTCTCCCCGTCCGACCCCATCTTCAGGTTCTCATGGACGATATCTGGAGTAGAGAAAGACAAATGGAGAGATTAAAGGAGGATGGGAGGTTGAGTCTGACTGATGGAGCGGGTTTGCGGAAAACAGGGCAGGACTCAACATCGGCTGATGACTTCAACAGGAAAGAAAAACACTCTTTTGCACACTTTTACAAGCCCCTCTGTTCTTTGTAACTTGTTTTTGAGAAGTGCTCTACAAATAAAGATTATTATTATTATTATTATTATTACTACTATCATCAAGCTCCTGGCTGTGTCAAACACAGGATATACAGGTATATTAGGTTGACTGACAATAATAATTATTCATTTATTTAACGCCACAGGGCCTTATAAGACAATCATACCACCATACATCACACCGTAATTTTCCCATGCCTAAACAACCTCAGGTTTCATACATATAAAGCACATTGCTCCCAGCGTTATGTTTATATTAAGGAAAGTTGTGAATTTAAATATTTTATCTGGGTTGAGAATCCAAGCTGCTGGTTTGCTGGAAGCAAAGAATTTTATTTTTAATCTCTTTTTTTTAACAAATGGCTCATTGTGTGACTGGATATGCACTGGAATGATTGTACTGATATATAAGCATGTGTCTGCATATGCCTCTAGCAGTGGTTTGTTTGAGCGCATGTTTTCACACAATATGTCAGTGTGTTTGTAGGCTCAGCTGACTCAGTAGAAATGTGTAAGACAAGGAGTTTAGCTTTGTATGTAGACATTGTACATGCAAGCATTTATTTTGAGCAGCGTTACATCAAATTTAAACAGAAATCTGTATTAAAATTTAGCAACTGTAGCAACTTCTAAACAGATTCGACCTATTAACACACACAAAAGAATTTCCTGTACTGAACCTCTGTTTAAAGTTCAACTATCAATTGTGATCCCAGCCTGTGTACTTGGATGTGATGGTGTGTGTTTCTCACCGAGGCGGCTGCCGTTGCGAGGCATGACCATGAGAGAGCCCAGGCCTCCTCCGATGACGCTCTGAGGTCGTCGCAGCGGCGGCTTTTTAAAGGAGCCTGTGTACTGGTGGAGGAAGGAGTGTACACTGTGGGCAGACGGAGGACGACCATTCCTCACTATGGGCTCTGTGGAATAAGGCAACATTTTATTGTTGAATGATGCCAAAAAAACAAAAATAAATAATTTTACATGCGTACGGATGCACATTGCTCTGTGACCGACTAAGCATCTGAGGCTGTGACTGAATGGATGTAACTGGTAATGAAAATATTGACAAAGAAGCTACATTTAATGTGAATCTGTCACATGGTTAATAAGATCAGTATCAGCTTGGATACTGACCCGGTGTGTGGCAAGGTTTGAACTTGTCTCCGCCTTCGATTGTGCCCGTTCAAAACAACTATAAAAACACTTTTGCCCTTTAGGACAATTTTTTACAGCATAATCTGACCATCAGCTAAACAGGTCAACGACTTTCACACTTCAATTTTCTCTGTGGTGTAAATGTATTATAAAAGTGCATTTTTCTGTGTATGCTGAATACATTGTGAGAAACAGCATTAACAGAGAAAACTGTTTGTGCTAAAATGCTCAAGCTTAAACAGCACACGAGGGATTATTCTTCTTCACGTTGTAAGCGTGATGTTAGTTCTAAAACTTTGTTTATTCACATACTCTGTACTTCAGAATGATCATGTGTTATTTCTTTATCAAATATGAGCTTTAATCATAAAAAACTATCTAAAATTTTGTCTAAGCATATTACATGGTTCCATTTTCCAAACATTCACAAACATCAAATCTCAGTACACATCAATAAAAGCCTAGTTGGCTGAAACTTCATTTAACATTTTAATAGTAGTTGGAAGGTGGTGAGGATTTCAGGGATTTTGCTGGACTTAATGTTTTCTGATGCACTAACTGACATGGCAAAACACCAGACTGTATAAAAAAATCACAGTTACATAAGAGGTTTTAACTTGCAATCTACTGATGCATAGATTTGCATGTAATATCAGTTAACTTCTGTGCCTTGGTAAGACGGTCATTGCATGCTAAATAAATTCTATTCAACATAACGTATGTTTCCATAAATGAAAAGAATTCTGAATTTTCTTTATCACAGGTTTAAAAACGGAGAAATTGAAGAAGTCAAACAGATGATACTGATAAACAGTAGGAAACGGCTGGTTTCGAGAAAAAAGAATTGTATCAACATCCATTAAAAGACAGACACAGAGATGGTAAAAGTAAAGCACTGATGAAATACTATACAACAGATTATACAATAGATTGTGTTCTGGAAATGAGCAGTTTAGGGTATTGAAATGTGTTAAATCTACATGAAAACTTGAGAATTTGTGAGAAACGTATTATTTAGCACACCTGAAATCATCATAAAACAAAACACAATGCCGCTTATAAGTAACGGTACTTTGGCTTTACCAAAACCAAAGTCATTTGGAGCGGTCTAATATTAATGTGCTTTGATTTGTCCAGAATATCACATTCCTCCCACAGAAAGAAGCGTTACGTAATTGTTACAGAGCTGGGGCAGTTACAATGTGTTCCCTCTTCCAGTGTAACCCTAATACAGTAAATTTACAATATCAAAAGTAGATAAGTGAGAGAGTCTATGTAAACAACATGTCTTGTAGTCTCAGCAGTGTATCTTGGCTCTTTTGAAAAAAGGGTCTACAACTGCCAGACAGAGGAGCATTTGTCCAAAAGCATGAATTGAGCTGATGGAGGTGAAAGATTTATTATGTATAGCACCAACTAAAATACCAACAGTGAGAGTGGGGAGAAAATGGAGCCCCAGAGAAGCTGTTAAGCAGTCAAGAGCTCAGACAGATGGATACTGTAGGACGTGTGCAAGAAGAGCAATGAAGATTAGGACGAGATATATAGGCAACATAGAGTAGACGATTCCATCACAGAAAAGAAAGATGGTTAAGGAGCACACAGATTAGTTTGTCAGGGTCAGAGAGAAAGAGTTTTTAGGTGTTTGTACTTTTTATGTGCATGGTCTCTTTTACGGTTGACCCTTACTCAACACTGTCTGGTTTGGGATGGCCCTGGATATGATTAACCTTCCACCCAAACATACAGAGGCAGAGCAGATTAGGGTTAGTGTGTAGAGGCTGGAATGAGACTGAGCCCGTGTCATATGTCTGAAGCAGCAATGGGAACAAGTCAGGGGTGGCAGCTATGGTAGCTACAGTCTGCGGACAGGTGTACTGGGTTCATTTTGGCTGTTAAAAAAGGCAAAGAAATGCGGGATTGCAACCAATCCAACAAAAACTGCAAAATTACTATCATTCAAGAGCAACAATGTGAAATGTAAAGAAAGGTGATTTCAGCTTCAGGTGACTGTACTGCCTGTTATTTGGTTTGCGATTCATAATTTTTCCTTTGCGCTTCTCAGTTTTTCTTTAAAATTTCACTATAGCTGTGTTTCCATCAACGTTTTTTTATGTGAACTTTGAATTGCATTAGAAAAGGTTGATTGAAATGGCAAAATTCGAGAAAAAAATTCTTAATTTTGCAAAAAGGTTTTTACGCTCACTTGCTGTGGTTTTTGTCTTTGTTGAAAAAGAGTAAATGCACTAAATGGGAGATGGAAACACTTTTGCCGAATAACTTCTGACGTAGCAAACTTCAAGTCTGTTCAGCTGTTTCCGCTGTCGGGGTTAAAACACATTCTTGAGGACCTCTCTCTGTTTTTCTAAGATCAATGGCCATCAGTTCCATGCAGCTGGTTTTGTTTCTGGTTTGAAACCCATATGTCTTGTTTATTACCGCCATGGGTAACGTCAACTACTGACGTAACTATGCTTGCCGTGGCCTGATTTATTTGTTCCAAACCAGCTGATATAAACGCACATATTTTGCATTTAATTTTTTTTTCTTTTTTGCGACATTTCAAAAGCCCGTTTAAAATTTGCATGACAATTAAATGGAAACATAGCTATTGTAATCTTTGCTATATTTAGGAATGATGGTAATTTTGGGTTGCAGTTTTGTTCAATGCTTTGCAAACCCATTTATATTTTAGTTAACGGCCAAAATTAACCCCATACAAGGGATGTCATGATGCCAGAAATTTAGTAGTCGATAACAATACCAGTGAAATTCCATGATTCTAGATACCCGATTTGATACTATCAGACTGCATAAAAAATCTAAAACAATAAATCCCTTTAAAAAAACTTCTGAACTTTACAAACTCACATGTGTGAATTGTTTATGAGTGGTCTCTATCTATATTGGCAAAGGTTTGAGATTTCTATGTTGAAAAACTAAGCAGTTGTTGACGATTGAAATGGATTGTATTGCACTTTTAAGATGGTCACTAATTTCACCAATAACGACAGGTGCATTCTGAGTTCGTCTTTGCTTGCACTGTCCTCCTGTTCAGAGTTACCTATTTCTGCATAAACTTCCCTCTCCTCCATGTTTGTTTATTCTGAATGCAAATTTATTCCCTGCAACAAGGCAAGAGTGGAAGAACGGACAGCAGTGAAGTTAGTTTTAAGCTGGAGATTTGATATCATAGAATCTCCAACTGAAAATTACTTCACCACGGTGCAAAGCGCGGAATGTGAGTGTGCAAAGTGTGGAATTTGTGACACAACAAAATAAATAATAGAGTATAATTGTAAACAATAGAGATTTTTCTATTGTCAAATGATATATATCATCCCAGCCCTACCAGGTACACCTGGTACTGTAGAATGACTACTGTCATGTTTTCAGAATTTTGGCATCGATTTGATACAGATGGATCGGTTCTCGTGACATCCCTACCCGATACATAGGTTATGTATTGAAATCTGAACATAATTAAACAACATTTGCTAATTGTATAACCAACTACTATTTTGTTTTAGTCGCTGTAAAGTTTTGCTAGACTCAATAGGTGTTTGTTTTGGTCTGTTTAACTGATGACTGAATGTGCTTTCCTTCATCATCACAGCTTCCTATGCAGATAAATGCACTCCTGACTGGGGTCATCAACAATTGGCGGTGATTGTCAAGCTGGAAAAACATGGCAACTGTTCTGTCAAATGTATCTTTAACTTGAATCATGCTTCATTTTATATCTACAATGCATACAATAAACAGTTTACAAGCTTTGAGAGGAAGCAGGTAAAGTCACCGTCTAAACCATCCCCCTACAGCTTTCTGATTTGTCTGGCTTCCACAAGTTAAATCTTATTACCAAAATTAAGCTCACAAGATTCAGGCTGCCTTTTCGAGGCTGATTCAGAGTGCTGTGTGACGTAACAGTTTTATCAGTGTGGACATCAAAACTAGAACATCTGGTATGCACTATATTAGGAACCATGTCATCAATTTGTTATTCTGTTGTTGTTGTTGTTGTTGTATTTGTGTTGTATTCATCAACATTCCCATATAACACCAATGAGGCGTTTCCTAGATTTCCTATGACAACAGAAAAATACAAAGCCCCCCCATGTAATATCCAGGTCCTTGTGCCACCTCTCTCATCTCTCTCTCTGCAGCTGCTGCTGCTGGCCTGAGTTATAAGTGTTACATAATCAGATCAGAACCAGAACGCTTCCCCCCAATCACAGGGTTCAGATCACATCTCATCTGGCTACTCCATTCTGTCTCCTCTCTAGGCTGCTGAAATCCCCTCATGAAAGCTCACACACACACACACACGATTCTGTGTCCCAACTCACCAAGCACAGAACAGTCTGGCCAAACCTGGTGTTAATCACTATACAAAAAGCTCTTTACAAAGTCCAGTAAGTTCTCAGAGGGAGGTGGGGAGGAGGGGAGGACTTGGATGATCAGATTGATTGAAGGGGGGAAAAAACTTCTCATTTGAACAAAAGACAAGAAGAAAACTGAGGACAGGCCTGAAAGAAGCTTTGGGGGTTAGGGAGGGGGGTCTCGGGGTGGCCAAAAAAGAAGAAGAAGAGCTGAAAGATGCAAAAAAAAAAAGGGAAAATGCATCAACATGCCTGGCTGGTTTCACCAAGTCATTCAAGTTGCCTTGGCATTGTCATGGAAACTCCAGAGTGTTTCCAGATACTGAGAGCCATGGCAACGATGTGGTAGCACACCGAGGCGTGCTCCCTCCCATCGCACCCTGCAGATTTTTCAGCAGAGATAAGCTGCTGTGCCACTTTGCTTTTACTTTTTTATTTTAACGCCTGAAGGCCACAACCTTCAATAGGATCCGAATGAGTTATATAACCAACAACAGAATCTGCAAGTGTCGAACATAGTGTCTCTACAGTAACTGAGTAACAGAGTCATGTCAGACAAACTGCCCATAGATTTGTAAAGTTGAAGGAGCTATTCCTGTAAAAGTCATATTCATTTTCTGAAGCAGCAACTAGACGATTTCCAAGGCTTGGACGCAAGTAAAAGCTTAAGGACAAAGGTAAACCACAACTTCCAAGGTGCATTTCAGCGAGACATATCCAATCATTGAGCTTAAAATTATGTTGGAGTACCGCTAGCGGATAGCTGAAGGCCATTAAAATTCAGCAAATAAATTACTTTTCTGTAAAAGTCATGGCTGTTTTGGTAATGGTTGGACTAGAACTCCCTTATTCACTTATTGATGGAGATAAAAAGTACTTGAACTGCAGTTAACTGATCCACTGATCTCCAGCAGCACCAACTATGCTACGTACATCACGTAGGCATTGCAGATTTACCCATAAATAATCGTCTTGTCATGTTTAGAAAAGTACAAAGACCTATGAACGTAGGAGTAGATGGTTTGTATAAAATCCTCTATCACTGAATATATATTACTATACTGCAATATCTCTATATAGAAATAGACATTTTTTTGTCTGGAAAAAAATAACTGAAAAACAGGAAAATCCTAAATACCTGACAAAACAAGTTACGTTGATGCCAAAATCCAATATTGTCATAAAGCAGTCCTGACCATTGATTTACAACATTGCCTATAATAATAATCCCAGAGAATAAAGTGATACGTCAAACCATATAGCATATATATATATTTCTATTTTCATGTAGCACTAAGCTTGAGGTTGATCTTTTTGGTTTAAAGTGAATATTTTTAAAACAGTTGGATGGATTTACCATGTATATCTCGCCGTATCATTAAACCCTATATGAATTCCAAAAAAACATTACTTTAACAGAAAGATGAAGGCAGCAGTATTACAGATGCCATGTCTGAAACGAGTATGTATGTATGATTTAAGAATATCGAGAATATCATCATAAAACATTCAAATGGGAATTTATGCTGCATCCAAAAATACTTCTGGATACAGCGACTCTTTCCACTTTGCAATTCAATTAACATCAAAATGGCTTCAAAAACTCACCGCTATCCTTCAGGCCATTCTCCTCAATGGTCATCTGCTCAGCCAACTCAGACAGCGACTCGTCTATAGTGTGGCTGCCTCGTAGCGTCTGAGAGAGACGTCGTTTGAACCGCTTCATTTTCTCCATGGAGCTCTCAGGAAGGGGAGGCCTGAGGAAGACAAATAAAACAATACGTATTTCAGATGTGGTTGTAACCTTTGTAAGACGACAACAGTACAGCTTGTTTAAGTTAGAGAAGAATATTTCCAGATTCTGTAAGCTGAAGTGTTGATGCGGGCCTTGACATTTCACTGACAAAAAAAAAACTGTTCTCTCAACTGCCTTTAGCCCGCAGCCATGTTTCACAATCCCATATCAAGAGACGAACTGAAACCAAAGACTTTGTTAGGTCACCTGGTATCTGACTGGGCGAACAATGACACAGGCCAATCAGCACTTCAACGTTAATTATGACTCAACTCATTCAGGCACATTACTTCACATTCTTCCCCCTCAAAAAACATGACAAGTCGGTGAGAGATTCTTACGGGTGAGTATGGTCCCTGGCACACCGGACTGTAAAAGCAAATCCTAAACCAGGGGGATTTGCTGCTGAATGGAGCAGGACTAGCCTGGGCCACATAGAGTCCACATCCCACATTCCAGCAGCATTTACTGTGTGTATGAGAGTAACTGACTGTAAGAGCTAGAGTGTGTGAGAGAGAGAGAAAATCAGAGAGAATTTGTGTGAGGAGAGTAAAAAGATGTCAAATCAAGACAGAAGATATTAGGGAATGTTTGGAAGGAGCAGCCTCTCCCTGTGACCTCAATGTAGAGATGATGACTCCACTACTACTGCAGATCTGGACAAGTGTCTGTCTGCAGCGATGATGATTAACAACAGACATGAAAACACATGACTAGTACAGCCCCTCAGGGCTCGCTGCCTGTCAACTATTCCCTTGTGACAGCTTTTGTCTTCCAAATATCACTATGTAACCTGAATTGAGTCCAGAGCCAGAGCCAAACTGTGTCAAAGTATTTACTGCCTTTGGAGTACATGTTAGTGGAACAGAGTATGGCTGAAACTAAGACTGCCATCTAAATGTTGATATTATCAGTTAAAGGATTCACAGTTGTCTCGAAACAATACACACATGGCTATATGTACTTTGAAACAGTTTTTGGTTGCTGTAATTCTTCTTCCTGTCCATACCGGCCGCAAAGAGACCACTTCCTTAAGTGATTTCAATTTCAAGTGATACAAGAAAAAATATCAAAAAAAGTCCTCATTCTGTGAAAAAGTTCAAGCAAAAGGAAATGTGAAGCTTTAGCAGTGACAAAAGTTAGTCTTGTTTAGAATGAAGCTCCCTCTTTGTGCTTCCCTCGACAGCGCTTTCTTGATTTCTAAGTATATAGGTAATCATTTGGGCAAATACCTATTTGATTTGTCTAACTAAAGGCTGTTTAAGCATCATATTATTACAGAAAGAAGACGGACTGTTCCCCATCATTTCCACTGGAACTGCAGCGGAAAGGGATCTTTCTTTTGCCTGTATGGGCAGAAAAAAAATTAAAGCAACCAAAAACAGTTTTGTGGTAAATATGGTCATGTGTGTGTATTGTTTTACGACAGACATGAAAACATGTGAACCAATCCTTTAAGAAGCCCTGATCTGAACTTAATTTCATCAGTCAACTTTTTTCCCTGCATCATTGCACAGCGACCACTGGATAACAGCATGACAGAAAGACAACTTCTCTCAGAACATCGCTGCAAATAACAGCAATTTTATTATGAATTCATCTGTCATCTATCAATTATTTCTTCCATTTACATTAATGTGAAATGTCACAAAATTGTGAAAATCTTTCCCAGAGCCCACGGTTTTGTTTTGTCCAACCAGCAGTTCACAACCCAAACTTATTCAGTTTACAACAATATATTTCTTAAATAGTTAATAAATAACTTAAATTATTGATCACTGTTGCAATGGAGACTGAATTGTAACAACAAACGGCAGCCAAGTGAACAAATATCCTTGATTTAAAACTTTATCTTCACATAAATAGACAACAAACATATGTCTGCAAAAAAAACAGTATCTGGGGTGAGAAATAGGCTGTGCTGCTGCTGAATCATCTCCCCCCATTCCCTCCGCACAGCAGACAGCAGCAACTGTCTGTCTAAACTGGGCTTGAGGCCAAAGTAAACTAGGACAAAGACGAAATATGAAACAATAGATTATGAACACTTAAACAATGCAATGACACTTCATATATTCACAGCTGCAGATAGCCGTGAGGTAGCTGAAAAGTATGAACTCGAATACCCAAAAATTGTGCAACATGGCAGTAAAATGCATCCAGTGGTGGTTAGGATGAATACCATTACATTCCCGTGACATTCCGGGTTTAATTCTGGCCATCCATCTTTGTCACATGCCACCCTCTCTCTTTCCTGATGTTTCCTTACCCCTTGGCCCAATCCCAATGTCCCCCCCTAAGCCCTAAGCCCTAAGCCCTGAACCCTCACAGACTTTACTGACGTCACTTGGAAAGTGATTGAGTTTAAGAGGCTGCAAGGGCTGAAAATGCTGTAAAGGACAGCACTTTGCCACTTTATCACGTCACCTTGACGACGCTGAAACACGTTGCACACTTTTTATTTTATGTTTTTGCCTTATTTTTAAGTCCTGCAGGCTCTCGTCCTACAGAGTGGAGGAGAGGTAGCCTAAATGTCAATATATATTTGTCAATAATGAATACACTATTGTTGGTCAAACAGTATCATTAAGCAGAATAAATATATATAAATATAGAATAAATAGTTGAATAAACTAAGTGTGTAATAAGGTTATTGCATTCCTCTGACGTCATGTGTTCTATGCAGCATCTTAAGTTAAGAAAACTTTCAACAATTTTGACATCAGCCTAGGTGTCGATGCTTGTTTGTTTACCGTTTTCTTCTTATAACGCGGATTTGCCGTGATATTTCTCTCGCTTCCAGGCTTCCCTTGGTAACCCCTGTGTTTCACATCATACCACTGTGAACTGTCGGCAATTCCCTCAGCAAAAGTCTGCAGAAATGCAGACTTAAGAAAAGGGTCTAAAAAGGGCTCAAAATGTCCGCGAGAAAGCCCTCGCGCACTTGACGATTTGACAGTGGGACAGCCCTAAGCCCTCATGGACTTCCTGGGAACGCGCCTCAAAGTCTGTGAGGGGGGACATTGGGATTGGGCTCCTCTTTCCTCATGCTATCAATCGGTCCATCCATTCATCCATCCATCCATCCATTAACTTCCACTTATCCAGGGTCAGGTCGCAGTGGCAGCAGGCTAAGCAGTGTATTCCAGATATCCTAATCCCTACCAAGGCGTTCCCAGGCCAAATGAGATATACCATCCAGAGACAAGGGGCAACCCTGGTGGAGTCAAAACCAATACGGATGCAGCTCTCCCTTTTGTTATAAACAAGGTTTTACACAAGGTTTTGATGTCTACCAACCCCTGCGGGAAATTTCAGTTGCTGAATGCTCCACTAAGTTCACCAGCTTGTCACTAACTGTACCTGTCTGCTGTTGAGCACGTAGTATACAGTAAGTTTTTGGAGCTTTTTTGCTGCCTGCTGCGGCCAAATATAATACAACGCTATGAGAGCAGTGAGAGTGAACTAAAATAGTGTAGTTGCATACCTGACAGATTAACAATGAGCTGAAACTTGGTATAAAAGCTCCACAAAGTAGAGCTAGAGGTGTAGGTGATCATTCCTTGAAGGTTCCTCACTACAAGCACAACCTTTCATATTGTTTTCACATTGTTATTATAAAAAATACTGAACAGCACTCTTCTCCACTGCAGCCTTATTTTTCAATTCAGGCTGGTCAGAATATATATTTTTACAGCTTTAATCCTACATTTTTACATGCTGTCCTTTTGTGCTCTTAGTCAAGCAACAATCAATCTAATTATTCCAGGAACTGAGATGAGGCAGAAAGTCAACTCGACTGTCATAACAGCTTCACATCAGTCCGCCTCACGACACATCAGCTCCAGCAAGGGCAAGCAGTCTGTCGAACCACCGAACAGCAACTGTGTTAACTGCTCGTCTGCTGCAGCCTTACACACAGCCTGCAACATGTGCTATATGTATCATAACTCCAATGGAAAACTATTTATTCCCCACGGTTGAAGGGTGCCTGAAGAGGACAACTTACCAATCAAAACACTGATGATTTAATAGTCTCAATAGTTTTTTTTAATAGTCTGGGGCGACAGTTTTCCCAGCATGTTTTGATTTCAATACAAATGTAACATTCTGATTAGTTATGAAACAATTAGTCAAGGAATCAACAGAAAATTAATCAGGTTTGGATGATTGATTCATAATTTAATAAAGCAAAAATCAATATCTAAAATATTTACTTATTACCTGATATTAAATGAGACGATTGGCTGCTTTTCTCTGTTTTATATTATTGTATTATATAATTTATACATTTGGCTTTTGTACTGCTGGTTGAACAAAACAAGGCATTTGAAGATGTCAGCTTAGGCTCCAAGAACTTGTAATGGAAATTGAACAGATTAATCAATAGTGAACATAACTGATAGTTGTAGCCCTCACTCTGATATTATTCTGGACAAACAAAATCACTATAATGTGTTTACAACCATTGGAATAAGCTCAAATCAGGATTATCTGCCACCAAATTTGAATAAACTGGCAGGCCATTCACTGCTGGTTTTTGTAGTCAATCTCTCTTCAGTTTCCATGGTAATATCCAGAATCCCATCTTAGTTTATGAAAGTAAATGTGGAGGCACATTAACATCACATAAATAACCGGGATAAGACCTAATATCCAGCAGACCGTGGATACAAATCATTTTCTGAATGCTCCATGGAAAGTTAATGGCAGCAGTTGTGAGTTAGGGGAGCTGTCTACTGTGCACCCGTATCCGCTGGCACACGTTCCTGCTCTGGGATCGAGTGTGGAGCTTTGGACATGATCCCTGTTCCAAGCCTTATCCCTGCTCCCCTAAGTAGGCCGGTTTGAGGTCTGAGCTCCAGATCTGCTGGGAGTTGGCCAGGGACGAGGAGGAGGAAGAAAGTGGGGGAAATGTGGGGTCCGAGCGCTGCGCTGATTTGGGATTTGTTGCCATGGCAACCCCGCTGCTTTTTCGATGTTGAAAATGCAGAGCACGGAAGGAGACTGCATGCATGCTGATTTTCCATCTCCCACCATCTCACACCCTATGGAAACCCCACACTGCCCCCACATACACACACACACTCCTGCAGCTCCCCCGACTACGTCTGCATTTTCATTCCCTGAACCAGCCTTCAAACACGCCATAACATGACTCTCGCCTCACAGACACACAGACTCTTTGACATCACCAGCTGTATGTTAAATTGCATTTTCCTTTCTCTGTTTTCATGGCAGTACAGTCTGCAGGATGTAGTCGGGTGAATGCAGGGGAAACGGGGGGATGGGTGGGGGCATTATGGATGCTGCAGTGGTGAAAACAGACATATGCTTCATATGCATTCTGTTCTTTTCCTGCTGCGGCCATGAGTGAACATGATGAACAGAGGGCTACTAAAAGGGTAAGGCCAAAGCTCCTGTTGGGAGGAACCAGCACCCCCTGCAGAAGTCCTGCAATGCCAGACTAGAACTTCACTGCAGGAGTCTCCGCAACTGTGCCACTTCTGCTGGACTAACCAATCACACCACAGTCACTATCATTGCCATAGGGTGACTGCTGTCTGGGCCACCCACAGCAACAGGAAAAGCAAGGTCACAAACCTCTCTGCGGGCCCTACAGGGTTCAGTTAACCACCTAAAGTGTCACTACCTTCAGGAGAATGGGGGGCCCTAGGAAACGCCTGCCTGCCTGCCTCTCCTCCCCTTGCTGCCTTGCTCACAGAAGAAGACAGAGAACAAGCGTGACTGTTGGCATGATTCACGGGTGAGCTCAGCCTTGCTTTTCTAAAGAGCAGCCTTTTCTCATCCTGGCCAAGACAATGAGGACATGAGTGAAGGAGCTGGCTCCATTATGGGGGCCTTATATAAAGGCTGCATTGTACACAGTAAATAGAAGGCTTTTTCAGGAGACGCAGGAGGTAGTGGTGTGCTGCATGGTGCTGAGCTGAGCATGACAACCAGGCAGGCATGCTTCCCCCACATACTGCAGCAGGTTACTTCACTTCTACTTAAACAGTGAGAATTTAACAGTTTGAACTTAACAAAGCCCAGGTTCATCATATTTTGCCTCTTTTCTTTGACCCTTTCCATCCACCCTGATGCACATTCTTTCCTCACCCTGCTTTCACACTTGTCTCACGTGTCACCTGTGTCCACCGAGCAGAGTGGTGCTGACAGACAGGTCCGTGCTGATGTGTTTGTGTGTGCGAGTGGGCCCACTATACTTGTGGGGTCTGACAGCTTTCTGGGGACCAAAATGCTGGACCCCACAATTTTCAAGGGCTGTTTACGACTTAGTTTTAGAGTTAAAATGGGTTAAGGTTCGGAGCAGGGTTAGGCACTTAGCTGTGATGGTTAAGGTTCGGAGCAGGGTTAGGCACTTAGCTGTGATGGTTAAGGCTAGGGGTGTGTGTGTGTGTGTGTGTGTGTGTGTGTGTGTGTGTGTCAACAGACATCTCAGCCAGAGCCTGTGGCCGAAGGAGGCCAGGCCAGTGACGCACAGCCACAGATCTCACAGGCAATAAGATTCAACACTAGCTGATTAACACTGCTGCTATGGTTACAGCGGCTTGAGTGACAGGCCTGCTCCTCTCTAAGAGTTCTCTGTTGACCAACACTGGCTGCACTCAGATAGACGACCAAGTTCAATTTTGCAGATTCATAGCTGCAGTTTAACGGTACACTGAGCTATAAAATGGTGTTCAAGTCAAATGTATCAATCAAATCTGATGCTTTTCTTAGTCTTACATCACACCATCATATTAGACGTTTCAGACTGTTGGTCAGATAAAAGAAGTCACTTGATGAAGTCACCACATGTTCTAGGATTTTCAGTTTATTTTATGTTTTACAGACCAGACAATTCATCAATGCAGATCAATTGATAATGAAAATAATAGCTACAGCCCTAAAAATACAGAATTCCCAGAGCTCAAGGTCACCTCTTCCGATTGCTCGGTTTACTTGACAAACAGTCCCGGCTTTCCCACAGTGTTTTATAGTGGAGGCGGGCCACCTCCACCTCCACTAACATCAGAAGAAATACAACATTAACCTTCAGGGGAAATCAACAGATGGACCATTTCACACAGCAGACGTTACGTATTTAATGAGTGTGGCTGTTGTTTAGCCGTCATCTACTAACTAAATTGATCACGAAACGTGACACATGAAGATCTGGGTGGCTTAATGTCTCTACTAAATAATTTCCTAGGAAACACAAAGTCTAAAACTCAAAGCTATGCAATTTCCAAAGATATAAGAGAGTAAGAAAAGAAATACTCCCTTTTTAGAAACCGGGACAAGACATTCGACTCTGCATTACCGATAGTTGTATTATTTTGTAAATTGCCCCACATGACTCTGTGTGTAGTTATAACAATGACAGCATTTGTCACAGAAAGAATCCACTTTTACTATTGCTTTCAATATTCTAGATAAATGTAGGCTCACATATTTGCACAATGGGGACTCTTTCAGAGATTTTCCCATTGCGTGAACTCATTTGGCAGGTGCAAAAAAAAAAAACTATTTTAAATGAATTTCCCTTCATAAATATATTGAAAACTATACATCTAAAGCACCACTTACACTTGGTAAGTTACCGGTTTTATGAACAAGATGAAAGGCCAGCATGAACTGTGACAGATAAGCCTTGTGGATCCAGCTGGGTTCAAAGCAGGGTATTGAGATCAACAGATCTGACAGAAGCAGACTAGTGTCACGACTATGTTTTTTTTTTTATTCAATCCAATTTTTGTTGTTGGAATCCTTTGTATATAAAATAATATTTTACATGTTAATTTCTCCCCATATCTGCATCAATATATAGATAGATATGTTAATTGCCGTAAATCATTCCAGACAAAAGGCAGCATGATTATCACAGCTCATTACAGACATAATCGCCCAGGCGTGGACTCATCTGATCTGAGCCTGAGTCAAGTCACCTGGCGTCCGTTAGTGAGCAGAGCATTAGCATCAGAGAGAGCGACAATTAGCCTTCCCCCTCCTGCCCGCACAGCTCTCATCGTCTCACCGACAGGTCCTGATAGCCTTTCATGGCTGTGAAAAGAAAACAGCAGGCCACGCTGCTATCTAACTAGGGGCAGACGGCAGGATGGGGTTATCAGAATATCAGTTTCCCTATCAAACTGCAAACACAAACAGCCTTCATTAGCCTTTGTAGTAATTTCAAACAGCCTGCATGGTTTATTACAGCAAACCGCTCAGAAAGTTAAGGTGGTATCTTGTTTGTAACTGACTTTTTTCTGCTACGACTGTACAACACAAGATTATTTTTCAATGAATCATTTATAGGGTGCAATAGGCAATTACTTTTGATTAAATCGGCCAATTATTTTCTCAATGAAATGCTTTTTTAGTTATCAGATTATTCGTTTATTAGCAAATCATCATATTTCAGCAAATGTTTGGAATTTCAGCTTGATAAATGATTGATTTTCAAAAGTATTGTTGATTCATTTTATGGTTGTTTTATTTGAATCAAAAGAAATGAGGAAAAACAACATGTTTTCCTTTGTGGTACTTTTTCTTTCTAACTTGGTGAGAGGTGAAAAACTCACTGAGCCTTTAATTAAATGGAAAATTGATAATGTCATTAAGAAGGAACCTGACATTTATTTTTAGCTGTGAAACAGTGGTCTACTTTCTCAATCCCTAATTAGAAAAACTTACTGAGCCATGGTGGAGCGGGCCTGGGGGTTTCTAAATTCAGCTAATTAAAAAACTAAACACATGGACTTAACATGGTTTTTTATTACACCAGTGAGAACTTAATTATGAACACCTGATTCCTAATATGCGATGCTATGCTGGCTGTAATAACGTTGGTTTGGATGAAGATGTGTGTGTGCCTGCTTCCAAATAAAGACCAGACAAGTGTTCAGACAGCAAATCCTGCCAAGAGTGACGGGAAAAAAGGCAATATTTGTCCCTCACCTGTTTCAGACATTAATACTGCAGATGACAACCCAGATATGTGGTGTAAGTTATTACTGTATAACTCGATCAAACAGGTTCTCAGCCAGCTGGCTCAGTGGCTGCAGCAGGGTCTTTACTACCACCAGACATTTCCAGATTCAGAGAGTCGGGGAGTGGAGGCGGTCAAACTTGCAAGCAGCAGCATTTGTCTTGTGAGACAACTGCATATGAGAGGCCTGAGCTGCATGCTGGTGCCAGAATTCTTGTGTTAATGCAGCAGAGAAAAGAGGAAGAGTTTGTATTCATGGCTATCTATAGATAGGAGTGGTGCCTGTGACATAGCAGCTGCTCCCCAGAGAGCAGCGACACATTAACCTTCAGCCAGCTGTCTTGGCCTGCCGGTTAAACATGAGCTCACACACTCAGAGAGAATATACACTTGTATTAGCAAAACCTTAGTCCAGGAATTTAAATCACCCCAAAAAGTCTATTAAGTCTGGTTTGAAATCTTTCTATGTATCATAGCATGTTCAAAAGTAGAGAATGAATCTAAAAAAACACAACCATTAATGTGCATGCTCCCACTCACACACCCCAATACACATACTGGACCCATCATCTGATCTGCACTGGGACTCGAGAGATCAGCACCGCATGGCTACAGCTGTTTCACAGCGGGTCAGGTTACCCTGCCACCAGCATCCCCTAGGCCTTCTCCAAGGGAACGACCTCACGTTGAACCAACATACACAGGCAGTCGGCCACACTGTCCCCCAACAGCTCCCTGTACCCCTGCAGGTACCAGGCGTAACACACGGTATTTTGAGTCCAAAACAGACATACTTCCTAAAGCTCCTTGATAATACACATCTTGCAAGGAAACTCAACAGCTTGTGATTGTCACACTGAAACCTCCTCACAGGAAATGAGAGAAAGTGCTACAGCAGCTCTTTCATTCAGCCATCAGTAAAACAATACAGACTGTAAATAGTGACAAGTAGAACCGGGTACAGAACCAAAACAGAATCAGTTTTTAAAACTGTCAAAAGCTGGCACTGAATGCTGCTTCTTCACTTATTTTTGGGTGTGGTCCACTAATCAGACAATCGGTGGTTCGAACCCCAGCTCCTCTAAAGGGCTGCATGTTGAAGTGTCCTTGGGCAACATACTAAACCCCAAATTGCTTCCTGTGCCATCAATGTGAATATTAGTTTCCTTTCAGAAAAGCAGTTGGCTCCTTGCATGGCAGCCTCTGCCATCAGCATTTGAATGTGCGTGTATATTTGCCATGTAGTGTAAAGCACTTTGAGTGGTCGAAAGACTGCAGTCCATTTACCATCAGATATTTTTGTGTTCAATTCCTGTTGTTATTGTTCAGTTTGACATTTAACATTGAGAAGTTTGGTTTCTTAAAATATATCGATTAATTAATCAACATAAAATGTATTATAAACTTTTTTGATAATTGTTTGAGTGATGCTTTAAGTAAAGGAAGTGCCAAATATTCACTGGTTTGAACTTCTTGAATGTGAACATTTGCTGGTTCTTCTTCTCTATAACAGTAAACTGAATATTTAGCTTCAAATAACTATACATTTTTGTCAGCCAAAACAAGACGTCAATTCTGATGGTCAATTTTCAGTATTTTCAGACATTTAAAAGACTTAACGATCAGTTAATCTGGAAAATAATCTGGTGATTAATTGATAGTGGAAAATAATCACTAATTGCACCCCCTATTGTTCAGGACATTTTTGATTCCAATCTTTGATTCTGAACAAGCTATAATTAAAGACTAAACGAATGTAATTATTAAAGTTAATGTTAATATTTGTGACCATCAGTTTGATTGTTTTACAAGTGATTTTGAATACATTTACCACACACACCCTGAGTCAGTAGACTTAGGATAAGGCCAATAACATGAGAACAATAAATGTGGCAATAAATATGTAACCACACAGGCTCCTGGGTGTTTTCACACCAAACTTCCTCACCAGTTTGCCATAAACATTCCTCCCCTCTCCAGAACAATGATGTCTTCCTTTTGGACATCCTGCTAAACTCACACTCATCTCACAACCACACAGTTTAACTCCCCATACAAAGAAGACATGAGTACAGGAATTCGTTGAAAGCAGCCTCTTGGGGTGAGATTCCTAGAAACTGCAGTCTTTCTCAAGCTGTTTCCCGTACAGGCTCCTGCCTTGACCTTGCTACAAACAGCTGAAAGGTCTTAAAGTTGTTAATACACACTGTGTGTGTTTGTGTGTGTGTGTGCATAGGCGCATAGGCTGGTACAGTTTTCGCGGTGCTTCAAGTAGTTTGAGAAACATTTGGTCAGGGCATTGCTGAAATGTGGGTCAGTGAATGTTTTGGTAGCAACTATGCAAGACGATACATGCAGAGCAGCCAGCCAGCCCTCCCTCTCTTTCACAACCAAACCTCATACAATTTAGTAACAACTAACCAGCGAGAATGTTTGTGTTGCTCCGTGTGGTATTTAACAACAAAGTAGACGCAAATGTTTAACCATGAACTCACAAAGGAAGGAATGGTAAACCATTAACCACTCTGAACTTAGTTTACCATTCATTAATGCTGCATGTGGCTAAGCTCACAGTTTGTTTTAGTTAAATGCGACCATTCACCGGTGAATGGGACAAAGTGTAAAGCTCAACACAATAAACGGCTGCATTCACATGGAGGTTCTTCGAACTAAACATTGCTACATTGTTAAACCTGTTTTGTGTCAACGCACGGTGGTGTAAATGTTTCCAACCGGTGGTTCAGCCGATGTTTCGCTGTGTTAAATTCACAGAAACTACGCCAAAAAAACTGAGGATTCTCACCAGAAACGATGAGCGGTACTCCGACCGGAGTCCCCGACCTCGGAGCTTCTTCTCTGGCCGGATGCCGTCTTTCCCTCCGAGCGTGGAAAAAAAACACCGACTGCTTCGTCTTCGTGGTTTCGGTGTGGTGGTGGCTACTTTCTGGTCTTCAATGTCGCTTACATCCGCGGGATTGTAGCGTCCAGTAGCATGGTTTTGTTTTTTATCCTTTAAACTTTCACTCCCGGTAGAAAATAGGAAGCGCTGCTGTTGTTTTTTCGTTTGCACAGACCATGGCAGTGTGAGAGACGATGGTGATTACTGGTTGATCTGAATGTGTCCTCTGCCTGACTGCCACCACACAGCCGTGTCATCAAAATGTCAGCGGGGAAACAGCGCCTCCTAACTGTTGGTGCTGGATAAGACAGGGAGGTTGTCAGCGCGGCCCACAGCGGCCCTTACTGGAGGAAATGCTGCAGGCCTAGATTGTCAGAAACACAGTCGTGTTCATTGCCAAGTAGGTTTTCACTTACAGTTTTTACATACGAGGAATTTGCTTTGGTATTTTGCAATAAACAATAACAATAAAATAAACAAACAACAAACATAATAAGGGGAATAAAAAGATATATAAAAACAAGTAAAGTCACAAAACATAAATAGAAAACATGGACAAAATATCCATTTTTATTTTCACCTGACAACTGAGTCATTGATGTAAGGTTAATTTATTAAATGGTGAAATGTAACTAAGTACATTTACTCAAGTAGGGCCTACTGTGGGCCTACTTAAAGGGACATGGTCAAAAAAATCACTTTCCCAGAAAGTATCTGGTGCTCACAAGCAAGTATCTGGTGCGCACCAGATATCTTTCAGGAGATACAATCTGGTGCACATGAGATGTTACAGGTATGTGGTGCACACACCATAGTGTCTGGTGTGCAGGAGATAGGCTACTTTCTGGTGTGCACAAGATTTGCCTATATGTCTGTTTAGTCGCTATGTACAAATTCAAGGTACTTTCTATTTTATGTAACTGTATACTTCTACTCCACCACACCTCAGAGGCAAATATTGTACTTTACTTTACATTACTCCACTCCATTTGTCTGACAGCTTTAGTTACTAGTTACTTTACAGATTACAATTTTTCATACCATTTCTGTCCAGTGAAAACAATGTCAAATTGTGAATACATTGAAATGCAACTGTACCCCCCTCAATGCTGCACATGCACAATATATAAACAGATATTCAAATTTCAAACAATACAATATGTGTAAGATTACTGAAGTATTCTTTTAAGGGCTGGAAAAAAATCCTCCTACTTCTTAAGCTAAATAAACTATTTAACAAAGCTGAAAACAGGGCAGTTTCTCTAAGCTCATGAAAAGTTTAGTTTTTAGAAGTAGATGGTTTTCACAGGACAGCAACACTACAAACTTGACGATCTTATATGATGCATTGCTGCAGATTAAACTACCCAAGAGTTTCTAAAGTAGGTAAAATGAGCTTACATTAAACATACATCAATTAAATGCACTACTACTTTTTATACTTAAAGTAAATTTCGCTGATAATAGGTTGCTTACATACTTTTGTTTAAGTAGGGTTTTTAAATGCAAGACTTTTACTTGGAGCTCCGGGGACATCTCCCCTTATACTTACCTATATTTTGCTGTTTAGTCAGATTATTGTTGATGTGGTCTATTGTTATTAGTATTTTCTACCTCTAACTGTGAGCATGAATATATATTATATGTAGGGCCTATGGTGAATACTAGTTAGATGTCAGGATAATTCTTCACTTTAGTGTTCAGTATATAATTTTGTCTTATCACCCGATTTGCACCAGAAACGGACAGTATATTACTTGGCACTAAGAAACAGTGTATATTCTACATCTTACCATGTTAAGTTTTTAGAGTTTTGAGTAACATCCTAAAACGAATCACTTCCTTGCACACTGGACAAACATCCCATCAGATTATGTCTGTATTTGAGATAACCTGCTATCTAAAGGACAAAAATCAAAAGCAGCATGTACCACTTTTCCTGAATTCAAAACTAACAGACTGATAATCAGTTGGTGCATATTAGAAAGATTTTCCTCCTCTTACATGCTTCTCTCACTTACTTGCAAACTTACAACACGTCCTGAAACCTTCCCCTCCAACTTCCTCTCACTTTCCTGAGCAACAATCCCAAACAGTTTAAACATTCAGTCCTTTCTGGGGGGAAGCCAGAATTCAGGTGGGAAAAACGCTAGCCAAACAGAAGGCTGCATACTTTCCAGCAGGACCTTATGCAGAAGCAGAGGGAGCGGCCTTGTTGAGGGGCCTCTTTCAGCTACATCTGCACAGGAGACATTTGGCAAGAAAAACTCTCCAGCTCTGGGCATCGTTTGTTTTTTGCCAATTTTTTCCAGAAACGTCAGTGTTTTTGTTGTCTGACATCCATCTTTTTTCCTGCAAGTAGATATTAACCAGGCAACTGGTGCATAGCCAGGCTGTGGTGTAATTTCAACAGTGAGCCCTATAAATTTCCCCTTCTATGATTAAAGAAATAGGAAACTAAGTGAATTTACTCAAGTACTGTACATGGACTTTATTTGAGTATTTCTACTCCACTACAATTCAGAGGCAAAAATGTAACTTTTTACTCCACTTGTTACCCTGCAGTATTAATAATACAAAATTTAATCAACAAATACATTATTATGTGTAATTACAAGCTAAGATAAGACTTCATTTATATGTAAAGTAATTCAAATGTGATCAGCATTATTATAAAATAGGCCATTCTGCATATTGAGTACATTTATTTTTGGTACTTTAAGTATATTTTGATGCATATACTTTTACATTTTCACATATGTGAAATCTTGAAAGCAGGACTTTTACTTGTAAACAAGTATTTCCACACTGGTAGTAGTACTTTTACTTAAGTAAAAGATTTTGACAAAAGGTACATGGTGGATCTACTACAGAAAACGTACATTTATTTGCAGCATAATGACTGAATAAGTGGTTAAAGGAGCACAATAACTTTTTCAAGTCAATATTAAATCCTCGGCACCTTCCTGTCACTTGGAAACCCTCTCTGCTGTTTGTTGGATTCAACCTCTTATCCGATCTGCATGGTCACTCCCTCCCTTTCCTCTCACAAGCGGTCAATATTCCTCCAGGCTCCCACCCCACCTCTCACATACATCTTACTCACCTCTCCCTCCTGGTCTGCCTCACCACTCGTTATCTCTCACCAATTTAGACACAGAACTCAAGATGTCCTGGACAAATGCAACCCTGCTGGCCCTCCTCGCCGTGCTTCATGCACTTTCCTGTGAGTCTGCTGCAGGAGAACTTATATCAGGATCATCTTTGAAGCAAATAGAGTGAAGATGACTGTTTGTTTCCTTTGTATTTCATGGAGAGGTAAGCATGGGAGCCTGTTTTAATTTAGAGCCTTCATGTCTTGTCCCCTGGCCCAGTGTCTCCAGAGGCCGACTCTGCAGCTGTGCCCAGCAGCACAGGAAGCTCTAGAGACCCACAAGGTGAGGACCTGCAACAGCTGCATCTCTTCTATATCCTCTCTCTTTTTATCCCTTCATGTTGTGAACTGAATCCTCTCCTGCTCCCACTGCAGGTCTGCTTAAGAAGATCTTCATGAATGAGGCCGATGCATCAAACTTCTTCAGAAGACGCAGCAGACGGGGTGTGAAGTCTCAGGATGAGATTACTGGTGAGTTCACTCTGGGTTTTGTTTGTGGAAGTTTGGATTCAGGTCTGGCCAGCCAAGGTGGTGTGTGTGGTTGTGTGTTTGGGGTAATTGTTGGCATCTGTGTCTTATTATATAGGATATTTTCACTGTTATGCCACGCTGAAAGTCAATATGTTGCATCCAAATTGTTCCTTCATTAATACAAATAATGAGTCATTGTGAAACCATTTCTCTCAAGAATTTTTTTTTTTCTCATTTTCAGAAACCAAAACATCCTGCACACTGTTGATCACTTGTACTCACTTTATTACTAGTGATTTATTAATATTGAAAAAGTGAGGGTACAGTTTTATATAGTTTCCTTACGGTGAAGAGTTTTTGATCTTACACACCTGTCTTTAAAACTTTATGGTGTGCTAAACTTTGTCACAGTTGTTACCTCTCAAAACAAAACAAAAAAATCTGCTAAAGAGCTGAGATAAATCCAGTGAGGGTTTATGTGCATGAGAAATCTTCTAGAAATGGGTGTAACTCTGTCCAAAAAAGACAGGAAAGGGCAGCACCAGTATCAACAAAGTGACATTTGATTCTCAAATTTCTGATTGAAATGATCTGAATGAAACATTTTCTGCTCCAAGACAAATTGTCCTGCACAACAGGCCCTTGAAAAAGTAAAGACAAAAACATCAGAACCACTGGGAGAGAAATAATTAATGCTCATGTGATTGACATGGACAAAACAAAGCATTTATCGTCTAAACAAGATAAAAGTACTGATAACATGATATTATGCATCTGAATACTGCGTAAAAAAATAATACTTCTTTTTGTACAATATAACCACACGTTATATTTATTATTTATTTAAGAAAATTCACAGATAGATGAAATTACTCTTGAAACTGAATACCTTAATTTGCAGTTTGAATGGACAGAGATGATATTGATGACCTTTATGTTGTTTTAATTGTGGCAGCCAGCAGCTGTTAACTGTTTTCTGAACCTGGCCTGACCCGAGACCAGAGAGTCAGACGTGTCTGGTCACACAGCAGCTCTGCTTCCTCTGCTGGAGGCTGCAGCAGGAGCCACAGGGCAGCATGGAGCTCACCTCAGAGTATATCCATGAATATCCTCTTTACAAGTGTGTGAAAATTCCCATATTGTACAATGTTTGAAATTCAAGAGTGATTTAACAGCACTGTTATGTACAGTTCTGCCAACAGG
Organism: Micropterus dolomieu; assembly: GCF_021292245.1. Taxonomy (NCBI): domain Eukaryota; kingdom Metazoa; phylum Chordata; class Actinopteri; order Centrarchiformes; family Centrarchidae; genus Micropterus; species Micropterus dolomieu. The sequence goes on along the minus strand of NC_060171.1, from coordinate 12,876,810 downwards.
AAGGTGAGAGCACACACTGAGCCTGCTGCTCTGAGTTGGAGTTGTGTAACATACAGTGGGTCCGTGTGTGTATCAACAACATGACACTTTGTGCAGCTAAAGGAGGGATAAAATGAACACAAAGCAGTAAAACACAGTGAAAAGACTGAGATGGACGAGTGAGTGGGTGAGCAGTTCGGCGTTGAATGTGGAATGTGCCGACACACAGGCAAAAGGGGTCAGAGAAAAACCATTTAAAAAAAAAAGTGAGACAAATAAAGTGTGCTCACTTTGAGGAGCCTCTCCTGCTGGATAATGACATAAAAGCACAACATCCCACTTGCAGATAAATGAAATTTGCAAAGGAAAATATCTGATATATGTACTAACTGTTTGTGTAGGTGGACATGTTGAGGCACAATTTAAAGCAAAGCTTTGACATCCAAACGTAGGCATCAGACTCTGAACGAATGCTGCTGTTTGACTGTTTGTTTTTGTGGGAGTTGGTGAGCCAGAAGAAGCTGGTCTGCTGTAGTGTGTCAGGTGAAGAAAATTATGGATGATTAACTCTGCTGTGCAATGTTTGAAAAGGATAACAAACCAAAAATAGTAGGTAGTTGCTCTCAATACTGTCCTATTAAATATGTTCTCTGCAACTCCCTGATCTGCAGTTCATCTGGATATCTTATAAACTTTAAACCTTGTAATTCAAAAAGTGACTTGTATTTCCAACATGAGTTCCAACTCCCGCTGCATGCTCAGGCTTGTGCTGGGAATTCTGGTAAAGGTCACAATGTTGTGACCTGACTTTGGAAAGCCTACGCATGGCTATCCTAAACCTTTCCTATCTGAGCTATAGAAGCTTTCTAATGTTACTACTAGTGTATGAGTTTCACTGACACATTCTTGGCCACATATGACAGACGAGTACTTGAATGTGTTCTGTTCTTCTTCGCATGTTAAATGCTGCTGGTCAGAGGTCACATGCAGGTCACTCTTCTGTATCTATATTAGTACAAACTTGGAACCAGATCCAAAGTGGAACGGGTTACCAGAACCCATCCTTACTAAAGAGATTGCAGTGTTGGAAAATACCCACTTGATGTGTCTAACTCAGACTGTTGAAGTCTCATATTAACTTCTGCTGAACTTTAGGATGTATTTTTGGATCAAACAAGGACAAGGATTTTGTCCTCAATCACTTACACTAATATTGCATTAGGAAGTATGGACAGGAAGAACAGTTACAGAGACCAGTCACTTTTTTATGAAGATGGACTTGCTTTCTACCCACACATATCTTTCTGTATCCAGTAAAAAAGGTGAGACATGACTCATTAGACTTCCTTCCGTCACTTGGGGGTCCAGGTTTTGTATGTTTGTGTGTGTCGGCCTTGGATACAAGCAGTTTCTGTGAATCACAGCTTCACCACAAATACCAGCGTTATTGAAGGTCACAAAAAGCAGCTTTTGTTCAGACACAAAGATTCAGTAGTGTGGATCTTTTTGAGGTTGTGGTTTTATGATGTTTAACAGTCATGGTGTTGAGTAGGTGTGTGTCTATACTAGCTTTGAATTGAAACTGTGGTTCCTGCCCAAAGGGTGTCCAGATTGAAATGTAAAGAAAATATTTTTTTTACTTTCTGTCAGTACATATTTTTACAAAAAAAGGAAAACACAAAGCAACCCAAACAAAGCCCAAAAAGCTGCTGTGTCATTGCAGAAAAGCACAGATGAGCAAGTAGTTTTATGTAGTTCTCCAAAAAGTGAACTGTATATTGTATAACATCAACTCATGGTGTTTAAAATAGATTAAAATCTTTGCTTTATATGTACTGTTTGTGTGCCTGATGTTATGTTTGCTTCATCAGCAAATCCTCCTCAGCAAATAGCAGCCGGGTTAATATGACAATAAACTACATAATCTATGATGTTTATCATTTCATGCTCAGTTCATTCATCCTCCTCCTCCTCTGTGCTTGCAGCTGAGCAGAGGCAGATTCTGGCTGCAGATGAACGGAAGAGAGAGTTTCACGAGGAGAAGAGGAATGAGTTTGAGAGTTACGCTGAAGAGGAGCACGATGGTATGCAAACCCTGATTTCTGATGTAGCTGAGGGGGATGAGTTCATTCACTCGACCAGCTCATTCATCCCCGAAAATTTTCACAATCTTCCAGAACAAAACGAGAGGACCAGAGAGAGCACCGAGCAGTGGAGAGAGTTTCACTACGACGGGATGCATCCTCCCCAAGAATACAACCGTCAGTCCATCTGAGACTGAGAGGAGAGAGGTGACGCTGAAAGAAACACCTGTAACTACGCAATGAGGCATTTCTCCTCAGACCTTTGACCTTTGAATGCGTAAAAGTAATGATAATTGCAAACTTTTTCAAATGGATTTCTTTTGAAGCCCCAAAATGTAGAAAGTTTTTGAAATGGTAACCTCTTTGCCACAAACTGGGCTGCACATTTAATGAAAAAGACATTGTTTCACACAGCAAACAGTTATTTGATGTTTTGTATGTTTACAGCTATGGATGGACATATATCTTGTTCATTCGTTTAGGTCTGCAACTAACGATTACTTTCATCATCGATTAAGCTACCGATTATTTCAATCAATAACGATATTTCATTTGGCCTATAAAATGTCAGACAACAGTAAAAAAAATAAAATAAAATAAAATCCAAGATGACTTAATTAAATTTCTTGCTTTTTACAACCAACAGTCAAAAACTGTTATTACTACTAGTTACTATTATAGTGGCCCAAGAAAACAGAAAACAAAGATTACATCGGAGATGTTGGAACTAGTGAATTTATGGCAGTTCTGTTTATAAAATAACTTAAAATGTCATTCACAGACAAAGAATTGTGCAGTATGTTATATAAATAGTTAAGTTACTTATAGTTGTTGTCAGTTAGAGGTTCCCGTTAGACCTTATGAACAAACCGTTGTAGGACTTATTCAGGATTATAATAATAATCACAGATGAAAATCCATTGCATTTAACAGCTGATGTCTCTGAAACCCCCAAACAGAAGTGATGTGTTCTTTTCTGTAGTGGACTTCTGAAACATGTCATCAGTTCAAAATTATGTTTATAAGCAATTCAGTCATGAAGTATTGAGCTGATAAAACAATGTAAAGTATGGTTTTTTTTAGCTATTAAGGAGGGCCCGGTCTCCTGGGTTAAATACATGTGTAGTGATTTAATAACACATTACCAGAAAAAGAATAAGTGTGAATATGCTGTATTTACTATACATTTACTCACTTGTGATGACATTAGATCTTTTAACATAGTCATATAAAAATCTGTATTCAGTAACATTCTTTAAAAAAGGTACAAAATGTGTACAAACTAACTTAGAGATCTATATTTACTCCCTGTCAAAGAAGCAACGACTCATGCTTACAAGCCTCTTTTTTTAATACATGAATCTCTACAACTCCAAAGCACATTTCTGCAACAATATGTAATACATGCATACTGAGGGTCTTTCAATGCTTCATATATTTTGCTTTCTGTTGATATTTTGGGGAAGAAAATATATTGGGAAGACAAAAATAAACACTCAAGGCCCAAGCTAACTGTGTTGTTGAGATTTGTATTTACAGTACGTAGAGGCTCAAAGTCAATTTTCACAACACTTTCAGAAAATTCAAGATGGCAAAGCCCTTTATGTTGGGCATGTACTTGTGGAGTGGACCCCCGCCCCCACCCCCCATTCATGTTGAGTGACTTTTAATGATATAGCGGTACCACAGACAAAAACTCAAAGACAGATCCCTGGTCTTTGTGAAAATCTCTAGATAGCGAGCATGAGAGAGAAGGAGAAAGAGTCTTTCTGCTAAATTCAACAGGCTGGTATGAAAGCACAGTGATTAAACAGAGTGAGTGAGCTGTTTTCAGACCCACCACTTCATGAGCGGAAGCAGAGCACGATACTACAACTACTGAACTGCACACTACTGATTTGAGGATTCTGCAATGGGAGCAAAGGTTCAAGATCAAGATACATTTGCATTCATTTGTCAATTTTACATTGTTACTGCAGGCATGAATGCGCACTTCACTGATAAACACTTTTCTTTAAATCCAAATTCACGGCCTTTAAAGGGAAAACAATCCATTCAGTATGAGTTACATTACACTCATACTGTCAAAAATGAAGGATTCAAAGAAAGAAAACATCTGTCAGACTCTCCCAATGGCACATTAGAATAACATGCAGTACTTGAAGGTTTTACTTTTTAACTATTTCACCGTCACCATCCTCATCGGCAGTGTCTGATCACGCCGAGAGGGGGTTTGGTGGTTAGCTTCATGTTGGAGCACATCCCTGAGAACTGTCACACAGCAACAACACATGATTTCCCTCCTGTTGTCAAGGAGGACTTCACAGTCACGTCAAAATGAATCAAATAACAGCAATTACAAAGTAACTAACTAACTATTATATACAGTATCTTTATTATTCCATAACTTTTCAGTCCAGTCTGATAAAACGTTTAAACATTTCTGTAAGTGGTACTCTTACAAAAGTCATAATTGAATTGTAAGAAAATAAATAATCCAATACATTAGTGCAATGCAGCGGCCCTCTCAGCGATCACAGCGAAGCACACTGTCCTGCACATGTTCCATGTCCACACACTTTAAAGCAAAGAGATAACACACGCTGTCACGCTGTTACCCTGCAAGCCATTGTAGCAAATACCACAGCAAATTAACAAGAGCTGTCAAAACGACAAAGAAGTTCAGAGTGCAAATGATGTCACAATTATTTACCATAGCTTGAAGCTTATATTTCACTGGCGTAACATGACTCCACTCAACAGTGCCAGGCGAGATATTTACACAAGGCATACAGCGGAGCGTGCCGCCTCAAGACGTTCATAGTCAAATATGTCAAAGTGTTCCCTTTAGTGTGGCACTTCTCAGACCAGCTGCTCAGTTTATCTGCCAGACAACCAGGATCCAGGCTGAACATGGCTTCCACAATAACAACTTCTGGTGAGCATCGTCCCCTCTGTACTTCCAGGTCTGTATGACAGTGGGAAGGGGGATCAGTGGGGTGCCGCGCTGAGCCATGGTAAATGGAGCTGAACAAACGCTCCTCAAATTCCTCCCGTGATTGGCAGAAACAGGTGGGAGGTTGCGGGATGGGCAAACTGGGCGACGACATTGGATCACATGGCCTGGGATGGTTTTATCCCGTCCTTAAAGCTCTGTGGTCTCCCAGCTCACCTCCCGCGGAACCTGGCGTCATTTAGTCCCCGTGTGGATGACAGTAACGGTAGAGGGTCGTGGCCGTGGTGGCTCTCCCACCACCGATGGTTCCTCTTGTACAGGAGAGGCACCGTCAGAGTCCTGATTGTACACTTTAACAGTGGAAGGCAAAGGAGCTATTGGAGGACCTGTGGGAAAAAATATTTTTAATAAGGATTTCCATATCATTAAATAAGTTTTATTGACTAGTAGGAAAATTCAAGTTTAAGTCTGCAAATGTTCTATGTTATAATTATTGTCAACAGATCCCATTAAAAGACTAACAATGTGTGGCAAAAGGGGCAAGTATGCTTGAAAACTGCAAAACTGCTTGTCAAATGGTTAAATTGCTTCAGAAAGAAAGGTCTCCCAGGAGAGACTGTCTGAAAACGTGGACAGTTATCCCTATGTATTCTGACTCTCTTTGACAGCCGGCTTTTGTGTGTGGCCGTTTGGAACAACTATAAAACACTTTTGAATTACGAAATCCTAAGCATGTGTGAGGCACTCAACCCCAAGCCTATTAGGTGTACCTGAAGACATAAATCTTTCAAATTAATTTTCACTGTCATTTTTAGCAAATGTTAAAATAATGCAGTTTGCAGCCATGGATTAACACACATTTGGTACTCTAGTGAGTAGTGAATGTCAGCCAGTGCAACAATGTGACTCATTAATGTGTTTTTAACAGTTTTTGGACAACAATGGAGGTCTATGACACAGAGGAATAACCTTTATCAGGTTTTGGTTATGCAGACAAAATGGTGGATCAACTCATTCTCGCTTTTGCTCTTTTCGTCATCTTGAAAATAAGGTAATAAGAAAAATATAGAATATATTAAACAGACTTATCCTCTAAGTTTTTTGTTTTTTATTCTTGACATTGGAAATAGTAAACATTACTGACTAGAACTAATACCGAGATATTTTCACAAATGACAACAGACAACTATCTGCGGATGAAAACCATGAGATGTGGTTGGAAGCTCAGAAAAAAGCCAGTAAGTGGACCTTGAGTTAATATTTCTTTGGCGAACATTGTTGTCAGTCACACCATACTACACTGACTGTCCATCACAATCTAGAAAAGAAGCCTACATTAATGTAATATTACTCATTTTAATTACTAATTAATCTACTTATTAGTTTTATGCCTGGCCGCTTAAATTCATAAAATATTTAGTCTATTAATTGACTAAACATTTTCCTAAATCCTGTTATTTTATGTTGAATGATATAAAACAAAGAAAAGCAAAAAATCCTCACATGTGAAAAGCTGGCACCAGCAAATGTTTCACTTTCTTGTTTGATAAATAACTCAAATGGTTAATAAAGTAAGTAGTAAACAAATAATAATTAGAGTTGTGGTGTTGTAACAAACCTCCATTTTTAAAAGATCTTATGTTAAATTAAATGGCACCAGACACGCCATGACCGCTCGGCTTGTGTCAAACTCAGTCTGCTTCATTGAAAATTACACCTCAAGAAAATTTTAAACAGTTGCCAATTAGCTCAGTGGAGATGGCAGCAAAGTGAACAGAGCTCATCTGAGTGCAGTACTAAAAGTTGGACACGTTCACGTCTACAGAGAGCATCTGAAGTATCACTCACAGTCCTTCAGGGAGAGCGGGGCGCAGTCTACAGACTGGCTCTTGGCAGGAGCGCGACTCTGAGGGTTGGACGTAGAGTCGGTGCTGTGAATGCTGCTGCCAAAGCTGGTACCCAGCTGCAGGCGCCTCATGTGGCGGATCACAGCCGTCGCATTAAAGGCTTGCTGTGAAGAGAGGGTGTAAACAGATAAATGTTAATACCAAAGACAAATCCCTGTATGTTTTCGCTATTGAAAAAGAGAGAGAATATTGTGTTTTTACTAAATATTTGATAATCAAGAAAAATTAAGCGTTGCATGCTCACCCTCCATTTGCTTTTGGCAAAGTTTTTCCGCATTTGTCGACTAACTGATTCATGTATGTTCTTGCAGAGAGCAGTGCCTCCGGCAATCCTGAAAATTAATATCAAAAACAATAACAATTCAAACATACAGATAATACACATAATTGGTGAAATTATTTCTATTTGCATCCGTTATTCCTTGGGAATCATCCTCATGCTGCTTTCCTATTTGCTTGGATTGTTTATTTTCATCTTTGATTGATGGGGCAATGTTTTTACAGAAGCTCGCACACTGTATCACTTTCTGTCTCATTAATCATAATATCTCTGCATGAAACCTAGTCAATGAAAGCCATTTCTCTCTGTTATGATACCTGTTACAGACAGACAAACCACATATTTGTATCAAAATGACCACCTGCCCAAGACCCAAAAGGCCTATTACTGCCTAACAGACTTATTTATATTGGCTACATCAGCCGGAGATGGCAGCCCACGCCATCTCGCTCTCGTTAGCTCCGGCTCAGGCCTGGGAAGACATCCTAATTGTTCATTAAAGCTTCCACATTCTTGAAGGATCCTTCAGGACGCCAGCCACTAATTGGCAGCCATTTATTCAGCAGATTTCTCTCTGAGGGCTGGCGGTGCCGAGCAGAGGTGGGTAGGTGGCTCGAAGCCATGGCGACAGATGACAGTGGGAGGACATGTTCTCCATGAAAAATGCGTAAGCCTGGTAATCTTCGTCATACTGCTGTTTTATCACTTTTAAGATGTGTGGTTCCCAGCAATTGTCTGGTCAGGGTGTAGTGTGACGGAGTTTAGTTTCTCACCAAGGGTGCTCTAGAGCCTGGTCACATGTGAATCTCTTCTCTGGGTCTTTCTCCATTAGGCTGCTGATGAAGTCTTTGGCTGTGGAGATGAGTTAAAAAGGTCAAGAACATGTCCAGCTAAGAACATGTTGTATTCTGTGTAGACTTAAATTTTCCTTTTTTATGTGACTCTTTAATTTACGGGTCCTGCAATTTCTTTTTTAAAGTTCTTAAGGAGGAACCAGGAAAAATGACAGTAGTTAACAGTAAAACCCAAGAAAATACTATTGGAATATCAGAAACATAACTGACCATGTTTGTTGAACGGCATACGTGACTAAGTTCCACAGAACACCACATTTTTAATTTCATCATGTTGAGCTTCAGACTAAAAGAGTTCAGCTCAACACAAGGTAGGCTTTAATTATGTGAAATTAAAACTAGCAAATTTTGCTAGAGTTACAAGTTGTTACAAGATGCTACATCAATGTACAGTATATGGATAAGTAACATCACCTGCACTCGACTGTTGTAGTTTTATTTTATGTTATGTATAGGTTTGCTGCATCTAGGTAGCTAGATGAAAACGCTGGCACTTGGTGCGTTTACTACCACTGTTTTCAGGTATGCTAGCTAAGTTCATAGCCAAGTAAGTGTTACAGCTTTAGTCACTAATGTTACACACAGGTACTCAAAAACACATACACCATTGACCAGTCACTGTTCTGGATATAGATGACCACACCCATCTCATCATACATTTCTATTATCATAAATTAGGAAAATTACTAATTTGGTGAGGAAAATGTAAAATGTAGGGATTAGAAAAACTAGTTGGTAAAAAAATGACTAGTGAGAGATAAATAGAGTAGTAAATAATAATTAAGAAAAATTAAACTTATATTTTCCTAATTGATTGGAGGAAAAAGTCAAAGTGTTTATTTTTAACAACAGAGTGGAGGTTAAAGGAAAAATACAAAGCTTTATATTTCTTTTAAAACTCAATTTAAACTAAACTATTTAGATATGTATTCATTCAATTTTTGACTTGTCTAATAACCTCTCACTGCCTTTTGACAGTTTTCTGGCCTCCATACATCAGCTCCGTTATTGAAAAATGAGTTAGAAAATTATGGGACCCGTAAAGTGCATACACACAAACACACACAGACACAAACACACGTGTCATAGCTCACCGGAGTCTGATATGTCATCCCAATACGGCGCATCAAACTCATAGTCTGCCTTGAGAATCTGCTCAAAGAGCTTCGAATCATTCTCATCATAGAAAGGAGGGTAACCACAAAGCCTAAGAAGATGAAGATAGACGATTACACAACAGTCTGTGTGAGTGCCGTCATCCAGCTGATGAAACTTTAACCCAAATCTAAAAAGGATTTGCTGTGGCCTAATCTCATTCACTGGCAGTTTGATGTTTTATATAGCATGCAACAGTAGACGGTTCATAGCAGAGACTACATGAATACTAAGAGGGGCAAAAAAATAGGACAAAAACAATCCATTTTCATATGATATGTAGTGAAAAAAAGAACACAAACTGTCATTCTACAACATAAGTTGAGGCTGTATATTCAAGTTTTTATCTTGATTATGAAACCACCAGGCAGAAGCGTCATTTGTGAATACACCCGAAACTGCTCCACTTAGATACCTTAAAATTCATCACACCTAACGAAGACCAGGGATTTTCTCTTTGCTAATGAGTGAAACCTATTAATTAGTTTGGCAGCTTAATGTAGGCTAACACTTTCCACTGAAAGGTTTACAGGCTCTGTAAAGTACGAACAGTAGCTGTTGCTCAGACCATGGTCTTGACCCTCCAACAGTGGTTCTGCATCAAATGGTGCATATTAGAAAGTGGATGGGGTCTCAAGGTGTCTTTAAGGTGCGGCGCTGTGATGTTTTAGATGATTCTCTTTTACAGTTTTAAAAACTTTTTTTTACATATTTTATTATTTACATAAGCTATGGTGTGTCGTCTATCTGCTGGTCAGTCCCTCCCTTTGGTCCAGACTTAAACATCGTAACAACAACCAGAAGATTCACAATTTTGGTCCCCAGAGGATGAATCCTACTGAATTTGGTGATTGTTTGACTTTTCATGCAGCATCAACATTTTAGGGGTTTTTTTGTGAAATGTCTCAGTCACTGTTGGATAGTTTGCTATGAAATTTTCATCTAGTACCATCATCAGTTCAAATTCGTCCAATACTAAAAAACACATCCAAACCTAATGACATTCCTATCAGCCTCAGCTGTAACGTTACCTTGTGTTTAGTGCTAATTAGCTAATGTTAACATGTTAACATACTAAACGAATGCTCTGTTCCAAAACCATACTACATAATAATTAGTGCAGCCTCATAGAGCAGCTAGACATGGCTGCACTCTTATCTACTTTTCAATTCTAATCTTGTTGTCCCCTTTATGCTATTTGTCTGTGACTACCTTTGTTGGTTAAGACACTCCTGATAAAGCGGTTTTTAATCTAAATGAGGTTTTCCTGGTGGTTTCTGATCTGAATGAAAGCTTCCTGTTTAAATAACTCAAATACAAAGACATTTTTTTTATATTTAAAAGTGAGCACTTACAGAATATAAGCGATGACCCCAATAGACCAGCAGTCCACAGCTTTACTGTAGGGCTTCTGAGCTAAAACCTCAGGAGCTGAAACAATGAAATTTTTTTAACTAAAAAACTAATATTCATCAAGTGAAACAATGCAAACAGATTATGACCATTCATCATGACACAGAGGCTGGAGAAGAATGTGAATGT
>NC_060171.1:12862939-12866033 GCF_021292245.1 Micropterus dolomieu | reverse complement strand
AACAACAACCAGAAGATTCACAATTTTGGTCCCCAGAGGATGAATCCTACTGAATTTGGTGATTGTTTGACTTTTCATGCAGCATCAACATTTTAGGGTTTTTTTTGTGAAATGTCTCAGTCACTGTTGGATAGTTTGCTATGAAATTTTCATCTAGTACCATCATCAGTTCAAATTCGTCCAATACTAAAAAACACATCCAAACCTAATGACATTCCTATCAGCCTCAGCTGTAACGTTACCTTGTGTTTAGTGCTAATTAGCTAATGTTAACATACTAAACGAATGCTCTGTTCCAAAACCATACTACATAATAATTCTATACAGTAAATACTACGTAGCAGGCTATACATCAAAGTGTTTTAACAGTTAATATACAAAAATATCAGACATGCCTTTTATTCTAACAGGAAATTACGTTGACAATCAAACTGACTTTGTTAACATCACTGCCATCTAAAATTCACAAATAGACATCAAGCTGTTTTTCCTAAGTTATTATACTAGTGTGAACCATGGGCTGTGTAAAAGAAGGTGAGAACACACTAAAAACCTGCTTTCAATCAGCGTGTAGCATGGCTTTGAGACACGGCGTAATATGTTCAACATGGCAGCCATTGCTAAGCACAAACATGTTAGCATCGTTATTGTGAGAATGCTAGCATGAGAATGCTAGCATGCTAATGTTAGGATTTAGGTCAGAGTACTGCTGTGCCTAAGTGCTGCCTCATAGAGCAGCTAGACATGGCTGCACTCTTATCTACTTTTCAATTCTAATCTTGTTGTCCCCTTTATGCTATTTGTCTGTGACTACCTTTGTTGGTTAAGACACTCCTGATAAAGCGGTTTTTAATCTAAATGAGGTTTTCCTGGTGGTTTCTGATCTGAATGAAAGCTTCCTGTTTAAATAACTCAAATACAAAGACATTTTTTTTATATTTAAAAGTGAGCACTTACAGAATATAAGCGATGACCCCAATAGACCAGCAGTCCACAGCTTTACTGTAGGGCTTCTGAGCTAAAACCTCAGGAGCTGAAACAATGAAATTTTTTTAACTAAAAAACTAATATTCATCAAGTGAAACAATGCAAACAGATTATGACCATTCATCATGACACAGAGGCTGGAGAAGAATGTGAATGTTTGGTGGGTTGCCTGCAGCAGATGGTTAAGGTCAACCTGTGGCTACTGGCAGATTAGATTAGATCATGTTTAGCCAACTAGTGCATCTAATTATCTCAAAATAAATTTCCACCAGAGCTTAGAGGGCATCCTCACCCACGTATCCTGGAGTCCCACAGGCGGTGGCCATGACATCACCTGTTCCCTCCATCTTTGACAAGCCAAAGTCGCTGATCATGATCTTTGATTCATCATGGGGGCTGAAGTACAAAAGATTCTCGGGCTGGAGATAAAAGGAAATAGTCAAACAAATAAATAAGTGTGCCTTTGTTTGTCTGTCTGTCTAGATTAAATAAAGAGTTGGGGGAAGTTTTACGTCTAATCCAAGAGGTCGGTTCAACAGTTTTACCCAAGAAGGAAAATCCCTGTCATTTAACCCATGTAAGTGATCCTCACCTAAACACTCAAGTAATGTCACTCACACAGGTTAAATAGCAGGGATTTCCCCTCTCACTAAGACTGAAGAGTGGCAAAACATTTTCAACAACAAATGCAATGGATTTTGTGAGGAACTATGTTAAGACTATGAATATTAACTTTGGTTGAACCTTTAGGTCTCTGTGCACAATGCCCATAGAGTGCAGGTAGTTGACTGCATCTAAAACCTGTCGAATGAGCCGACTGGCATCCATCTCGGTGTAGAAGCCTTTCTCTACGATGCGGTCAAACAGCTCACCTCCAGACACCCTGTCAGCACACAGAAAACACCACAACACTGGTTAATGTCATGATACTTTATTTTTAATTCAGTTTCATTTAGTGTAATATCAATATATTACATAATCACTAAATGATTGATTTAATGTAAAACATCGGATCTTTTTTGAGCTCACACACAGAATAGACAGCTAGCAGAGCCAGAGGAGATCACTGAATTTGACAAAACGACTTGTATTGGATTACAATCGCGTACCCAACCGTTAACCCACATGGGCTTAATTCCTCTTTGTAAAAGCAATTTATTCTTAGTTTTGTAGACACTTTTGCACTCAATCTTTGATCCTGCTCCACAATCCCGGGGATCAGGATCCCCTGATTCCCCACTTAATTTAACTCAAGGTGATTGTTTATTTACGGTCAGGGCACCCAAACTCTAAAAACAGCCTCCTTGTTGAAATCAAACTCACTGACTTTCTCTAAATGGAGTCTGTGGTAGGAGGTCTTTTTAACTGTGACGCACTATGTAACTTTGTTTTTCAATGTGTTACATAAATAAAAGATTCTAATCATTACTATGACACAACAGTGACACTGGTACATATACAGTACATTAGGTGGATAAATGAATAATATGGTACAGTAGTTTGTAATGCTTTTGTTTGTTCTTTGCTTTATCTGTTACAGGTTTTGAGGCTGTAGTTTACAGTGTTGTTAAATCAGTCAGTGGCACACACTATTTTTCCAAAGGCAGTTTTTCCATATTTAGTCATAATAATAGTCATGATTTTGGAGACCTGTCCCTTTGTCACATTATGTAACTTGCAGCCGATGTACCAGCTATGCTTCTATTTCAACTATCTTAAACCACAATTACAAAAGGTAAAGACACAACAAGTGTCAAACTCATATCAAATTGAAGCTGCTTTCACAGACGACTGGCATTCACCATTTTTATAGCTGAGACTTTAACGGACCTTGCAGAGGTACAATGAGCAGATAATTGCTGCCTAAATTGCTGGTGCATTAGTCACAAACACTGAAATGATGCTGTGAGGGGAAAGGTCTCTAAAATCGTATAACATTTGCCACACAGGAAAACAGTAATAGCACAGAGAAAGAATTGTCACACACACACACACACACACATGCACTTGTGTGTCTTTCATTCCATTCTCAATTTGGCATCTGTTTGTTTTCTGCCTGCAAGTAACCCGCCTCACCATTCCTGCTCCAGCTGCCTGGAAAACATGA
>NC_060171.1:12811223-12862839 GCF_021292245.1 Micropterus dolomieu | reverse complement strand
ACTCACTGACTTTCTCTAAATGGAGTCTGTGGTAGGAGGTCTTTTTAACTGTGACGCACTATGTAACTTTGTTTTTCAATGTGTTACATAAATAAAAGGTTCTAATCATTACTATGACACAACAGTGACACTGGTACATATACAGTACATTAGGTGGATAAATGAATAATATGGTACAGTAGTTTGTAATGCTTTTGTTTGTTCTTTGCTTTATCTGTTACAGGTTTTGAGGCTGTAGTTTACAGTGTTGTTAAATCAGTCAGTGGCACACACTATTTTTCCAAAGGCAGTTTTTCCATATTTAGTCATAATAATAGTCATGATTTTGGAGACCTGTCCCTTTGTCACATTATGTAACTTGCAGCCGATGTACCAGCTATGCTTCTATTTCAACTATCTTAAACCACAATTACAAAAGGTAAAGACACAACAAGTGTCAAACTCATATCAAATTGAAGCTGCTTTCACAGACGACTGGCATTCACCATTTTTATAGCTGAGACTTTAACGGACCTTGCAGAGGTACAATGAGCAGATAATTGCTGCCTAAATTGCTGGTGCATTAGTCACAAACACTGAAATGATGCTGTGAGGGGAAAGGTCTCTAAAATCGTATAACATTTGCCACACAGGAAAACAGTAATAGCACAGAGAAAGAATTGTCACACACACACACACACACACACACACACACACACACACCTTAACAAACACTGACTGAAATACATTTCACGAGATATTTGCGACATAAACAAAACTTTACAGCCTCAAAAATACAAGCTCAAGCTTTCAGAGCTTAAAAGAGATATTCTTATACCCTTTCGTGCCAAGAATTAGTGAAGAGAAGCTCGATACCTCTCTGATGTCTGTACAGTGAAAGTAAAGCTGGAGTCAAAAGACAGATAGCTTAGCACAAAGACTGGAAGGATGGGGAAATGGCTAGCCTGTCTGCATGTCCGTAGGTTAAAAACAGTGTGTGTGTGTAAAAACAACATGTTGTGGGTTTTATGTAGGGTTATGTGCCTGACTATTTCTTGTGCAGGTGCAATGACTTCTTGCGGTCTCTGCTAGTCGCTGTAAAGACAAGGTGGTAGGCTGAAATGACACGCTTGCTGAATTTGTACGACATGAACTAAAATTAAAACATTTCACTATCAGTTACAATTCTCTATATTAATGTTACCTCCTATTATTTTAAATATTAAGAAAAAGTTAACTGTTTAAATATTCCTTGTGTCACAAAAATGCCGCAACTTGGAAATTCCAGATGGTTAGAAGAGTCTGTGAGGATCCTGGAAACAACTTTAGAGAAGCAAAAAGTGATTCTAAACAACCTTATGGGTTTTTCATAGACTGTCAGGTATTTACTTAACTCTTTACTTAAAAACAGATGCTTAGCTCTGTGACTCACATTTATTAATAGTACTAGTCAGTCCGTCACACGAACCCCCCATAAAACTGTAGTGCGTTGTTTTAACACTTTGGTTTTTGTATGGCTTAAAACAAGATACCTTTGGACAGAGCCAGGCTTGCTGTTTCCCCCAGTTTCCAGTACTTGTGTTAAACTAAGCTAACTGGCTGCTGGCGGTAGCTTTATATTTAGCAGACAGTAGTAAGAATGGTATCAATCATCTCATCTAACCCTTGAAGAAGAATATTTCGAACTCCGTTATTTGCATATCTTGTTCATCTCGTTCATCTTTAAAGCATTGCCATATTCACCCATCACATTCATCTGGACATGACTGGAGGCGCAAAAAAAAAAAAAAAAAAAAAAAAAACCCACAACACATTATCGAAACAACTGGACAAATGGGAGACAAAGTGCTGACCTAAACTAATAATGTGATGGGTTGTACTTACAGCTGCATTATGAGGTACAGGTGGTTTGAGCTCTCGTAGATGTCCTCCAGAGCCACAATATTCTCATGCTTTATCCTGGAGAGGGAGAACAGAAAATTCACTTTGCTTGCTGTCCACCTCGGTTTATTTCAGCACAGGCCACTAATGAGGTGAAATTAGCCATTTCTTTTGTTGAAATGATGCCCTGCCAACTGAAAACTAAATGTTTTTTGCTTTCTGTTACAGCACACGACCCGTGTTTAGAGTGCGCATATGTGTATGTTCAAAATGAATCTGGCAAAGTTTACGCTGTACAAGGTAGAAAAACCTTTTCTATGTAATGGAGAGTGGGGAGATTCTTAGAGGATGCTAGTCAGTGAGTCATGAAAATGACAAACCCCGTCAGCAGGAGCACCTGAAGAAAATAATACAAGACTGATCACGATGCTGGGAGTCTGTGTCCAGGTAACCAACCAACACGGTTTTAGCCTTAAAAAAAAAAAGACCTGTGCCAGAGGATATGCAGATGACAGAACGTGTCACAAGGGCAGGTGGCTGAAAAGGAAAAGCTGGGGGTGGAAGACAAGGAGGCGGGGAGAGTCTCAAAGGACTAAATAACCTTCACAACTTCCTTTCTTAGTCCAGAACAAAAATAAGGTTGCAGTTTGAGGGCAGTTAGACAAAATAAGGGGTATGAAGAGAGGGAGAAAAGGAGATGAGAAATCCAGACAGAAAGAGAGAGAAAAAAAATAGGAAGTCAAAAGATAGCAACTGTAACCAGGCAACTACACCCAACCACTGGCACTCACTTCAAGAGTGACTGATAACTGAGCTTCTCGGGGGAATTACCCATCAGGCCCTGGAGGAGGATGGAGTGTCACCTGGTGTCAAAGCAATCCTATCATACCCTGTGTGAGTGTGTCTGTGCGCAGTGAAGACCCAAAATGGTGGACAGATAGGATTTGACAAGGAAGTCACTTAAGCCTGACAATGGCTGTTAAATAAACTGAGTGGCACCGGCATCCAAACTCTGAGTCATTTCTGGAGAGAGAGAGACAAACACAAGCTTCCCCGAGGACGCCGCGAGGTGGTGACCCTTTCTAAAGTGGTCGTCTTCTTCTCCTGCAGACTCCCCGGAGGCTCAGTCATGTGGTACCTACTTCCTAAGCACGGCGATTTCATTCTCGATGCTCGTCTCCTTCCCCTTCAGTGCTTTTTTCGGGATGCACTTGATTGCGACCATCTTTCCTGTGGCCTTTTCCCGAGCCATCACCACTTCAGAAAACGCACCGCTGCAAGAGAGAACGAGAAACACGTTAGTCCCGCTTTATGTGCGCTCTGGCAATATTGACACAGAAAACCCCGTCGTCACTGAGTAGACTGAGGGCACTCAGAGGCAGACGGGCCAGAGTACACAAACAGCATATTGTGAATATTTACTGAGAACTGGCAAAGTCCCTGACTATAATGGCCAACAGCCTTCTGTCTTGGCTTACGCGTGGTGCTCTTGTGCAGCCAAAAGCACGGCAAACACTTTTAAAACCTCTAAAAAAAAATAATAATAAATAAAAAAACACCCATTTAGGACAGCAGATAGGGTGTCCTCCTTGGCCATCTGTCTCCATACACGAGAGCCTTTAAAAACAAATATGGAATTAAGGGAATATTTGCTCAAGCAATCTGTGTCTGTTGCTATGATACCACATTCAGTCCACCTTAATAAATCTCACTGAGCAGGCAGCATGATTGTTTTTGTTTTTTTCTTGTTTTCATTACACACCTTCACAGGCACATTTTCCCCCCCATTCATGAGAGTTCATGTTTTTGGACTGCTGCTGTCCTGCCCAACTTCATTCTTACCCAATACATTCTTCATCAGCTCTTCTGCTTAGGATGCGTAGTTTTCCCACGCATCTTCACTACAAATCTCCACTATTAAATTGTCTTACTTTTTGCTCTTTCTTCATGTTCTTTCTTCCTCAGCATTTTAATGTTTAACAGCCTATACATAAAGTGTCCCCCCCCCTCCAAAAAAAAAACTTTATTTCTATTGATAATTTCAAGATGAATGAGTCTGTTGACACGGGCAACGTAATACAGCAACAGTGATTTTCAACGACACATAGTATAGTCATTTTTTATAATACTTTCCATATTCTTCACATCACAGTCTTGGGATGAAGGTCAGTTTCTCCATAGAGTTTACTTAATTTACAACTGCAGTCGTTCTTGTTGGAGTGTTTGCCAGAAGCCAATTCTGTGCGAAAGCTTTCTTGCTAGCAGCTAAAAGTATTAGATACAAATATTTATCCTTTGCCATATGTGATTTTGCCCAGGTATAAGGTAACTTCTAATCCAAATGTTTTCATTATCATAGTAGTCTTTTGCCAATATATAAGAAAATAAAAAAGGGTAACCAGGAAGTATGACAATGGAAGTCATCACTTTAGACTGGCACTCCTTTCTGCATATATTTTCTCCCTTTTTGACATCCGGTTTAATTGCTGAAATAAGTGTCTTGTTGTATCGTCATCAGTTACATTCGTTGCAAAAAGCAATATTGTCAGGATCGAAATATCCATTATGTTCTCCAAGTTTAATCAGTTCCTCCAAACAAGCTA
Source organism: Micropterus dolomieu (assembly GCF_021292245.1). Lineage (NCBI taxonomy): Eukaryota > Metazoa > Chordata > Actinopteri > Centrarchiformes > Centrarchidae > Micropterus > Micropterus dolomieu. Next base: position 12,858,376 of record NC_060171.1, on the reverse strand, counting down.
TAAACTCAGGGCTGCTCGTTGCACTAAATCCCACAGGGGCCCATCAAATCCATGCTAATCCCTTACTCCACCATCGCACCGGGGGGAGGGGGGGTCAGTCTGAGCCATGACACATAAATACAGACTAGTGCACAAACAAACTACCTGGTCACAAAGCCCAGCCCTAGGTGTGATAAAATGGAACACACTCACCACAAACAAACAGAACTAGGAGGGCCTAGAGCCTACGCCCTTCTGACTTTGACCTCATTCTGTGGGACTATATGTAAATTTAGGGGCTTGTGTATGTGATTGAGTTGGTGCACCACTTGCTTGCCTGTTACAGCACTATCTTCCCACCACAGCTGTTGCCATGAGGACAATGAGCATAATTTCTATTCAGCGCATGAGACCAGTTTCCAGTCTCCACAGCTGTGTGGACTTGAGGAGGAAGACAGAATTCCTCCAACAGCACGCTGAGCCCGTCAAGCAACTCTCTTGCTCGCTTTCTCAGAGCATGCTTTCTGCTGTCTGCAGCAGGAGACACACACAATGATTACAACCACAGGAAACATGAGAACACACTGAGAGGGTGGTTAGAGCCTGTAGCACCATTTCAGTCCCCCTGCTCACCACATTGACAAGCAGCAACATCACTTCCTGTGAATGACAACACGACAGAACCCAAGCCTGTGACTTCCCTCGCTCTGTCAATGCACCAAGCATGACAAACTGTGCTGCAAGCTCTGATAGAGTTCAATCTATTAATTCCTAATTTACAGGAAAGAAAATGTGTGATGTCTGCTAGAGACACACACACACGAGCTGGAACTAGTTGATCAAAAGAAAAATGTATCTGCAACTATTTTGATAACCTATTAATTGTCATTTCTCAAACAAAAATGCCAAACATTTGGTGCTTCCAGGTTTTCTAATCTGAGCACCTGGTGTTTGTGTCGCATATAAATGTGAATGAAATATTTTCTGGTCAGGGCTAGGTAGTCTACCAGACTAAATGATGAATTAAAAATTAAAATAAAAAATTGCAGAGCTACATAACTCAACAACCTATGTGACCATCAGCACACCAAATTCATCTCTGGTAATAAACCTAGATGTGATCCACCACAGCATGAAGTGATGAGAGAAAGCTCCATCAAAATTAGACCATTTATTGAAGCTTATCTCAATCTATTACACAAGATAAATATGATTGTATGGCAGCAAAATGTTTCTGGCCCAGTGTCGCAGACTGCACAATCAAGCCAGCACACTGACTCACTCGGTTGAATAATAATTGTTGAATTTTAAGTTCTGTCCAGAGCCAGAGAGCTCCCTCTTCAAGGCTCTCTTTGTGCGTGTGTGCGTGTGTGCGCGTGTGTGTGTGTGTGTGTGTGTGTGTGTGTGTGTGTGTGTGTGTGTGTGTGTGTGTGTGTGTGTGTGTGTGTACGCACGTCACACACCACCACCACACACTATGTGCAGGATGGCCAAGCCAAACTGGCTGACTAATGTGAAATGTGAATGTGGGCTGTTCTCTGTGTGAAACCGACAGATGATGCTGCAGATGCAAAGCGAAGCCCTGTATCAAACAAACAATCATCCAGAAAACTTTTTCTAGGCCATGACCTTAGCTGGTCATCCTTGGTGATTATGAAATCCAAGGAATGGTTGATGGAAGACCTTTTTTTTTTTTTTTTTTAAAATGGTGGAGGTCGGGGTCTCGACGACTGAGGCTGGCTTATCGACATTCAGTGTTCACAGGTATTGTGGTGCTGCTGAGTAATCACACTGAATCATCTTGTGTAAGATGCATTACAGCGGCCCGTTACACAACATATGGGATGGAAAAGTCAGGCCTTGATAAACCAGGTAGAGCTACCAACAATGTAACCTACTGTGTTCAAAGTCACCCTTCAGCGGTGCACAGCTTTACCCAGAAATATGACGGATTAAATGATCTATGCTTGCATAAAATGCAAGTTAAATGAATGTATACAGTTTGCGAAGGAAATTCAAAGGTGAAAGCAAGCAGGCTCCCTCGATTATAAATGTACACTAAAATCCAGAGGCAGACAGATACTGGATATTTGGGACCATCACTGATTATCTTAATCACAAGTACAAAGATTCTGATGCCAGATTATTGTTATATGCATGTACAGTAAACAGAATTTTACAAAATTTTAGTTAAGATCCCACAAATTTGGAAAGAAAACTTGGTGGTAGATCATTTTACAGTTAAATAAACACTTCTTTTTAAAAAGACTTCACACCACCATCTGCTCATCTGTAATATGGTACTCCGTCTCCTCAGAGGTTTGTAAACTGACAGTTTCTAACTACCAGGCACACACTTCATTATATGAGGAGGGGGGTGCAAACCCCCAAACTTCTTGGTATGTAAAATCTGTAGTACAGAGCTGAAACGATTAGCAAACAAATTGATTGACAAAGAAAAACTTTTTTGCACTATATTTGCTGCTTTTCTTTGTCTTATTTGAGAGTGAACTGAATATTTTTAGGCTTTGGAGTACTGTTAAATCAAGCAATTCAAAAGATGTCACCTCAGTCTTAACACCACTGATGGACATTGTATAGACTAAAAGCTAATTGACAGATTTATAGATAAAAATAATCCCTGAAGCATCTTTCATATAAATGTAGTGGAGAAAAAAAAAAGCACAAGTTGTATAAAATGGCAGCACTCTATGTATGAATACCTCAAAATTGTACTACTTGTCCACTACTGCACAGGAGTAATGTCATCAGTTCAGCATCTTATCTCTGGTGCCAGACTAACAGTGGTTTTCTGTCCTTCCAGGTAGTAAACTGCATTGATCTGGTTCTGCAGAGTTGAATCAAATCTAAATGAAATGAAATCCTGCAGCTCTTTACGATCCCAACGACTGAAGCTGGAAACCATTACCCAACAGCACAGGACCTGAGGCTACCTTCAAGGAATGTGTTGATCAGACAGAGAAAGATGGTCAGTTTACAGGCTGATAACAGCTAATGCCACTCGTGAACATCGAACAAGGGAAAATATAAATCGCTTGAGGGAAATGTTTGGCAAAAATCTGTCCCAAGCCACAGATCAGCCCGTCAGAGAGAAGCTGAATTATTTTAATAAGGGTGATTACTGCCTCCAGTGCTCTGATACAGGGCAGCCAGGTGCACTTCAACTCCCTGAGTGCAGAGGATAGTTCATTATGGTGCTGTAGGCATCCACTGTGTTGAGAGGGACATGGAACAAAAATGGAAGCTCAGAATATTACTACGCATAAAACATATTACTCATCATTTTGGTGAATTATTTGACTTGCCATCATTATGGTCAATGACAAAGTATCTCCTCCTACAGTAAACTGAGCTGGAGGACAATGGTGAAGGGAAGTGGTAGGTGATGTCTTCTTCAGAGGGAGCAACTAAGGATTTCCATCATCCTAGTTGCCTAGCTGCCATTTTCACTGCATCAAGGACCCATCTAGTTTCTACACAAGCTGTGCTTCAGAAAATTACCAATGCATGGAGGCAACAGAAGTCACCTTAATACATCACAAACAAGTAGGGCTTTGTCAGATCCAGGGTTTAGTTTAATATCTGTTGTAGAGGCCTGTTTATTCACTAATATCAAACTCAGAAAAAAGGTAATTTTCCTCTTAGTTGGCAATAAGAATAAAAAAGCTGTAGCAATAAGTGACCTGAATGAGTAAGCTAAGCTCTGTTTGGACCAGCCGTGGGAGCCAACAGAGGACAACTGTGACACTTTAATCTCACAAAGTGGGATTCTGGAAATACATGACAAAGAACTTAGAAGGGACGAACCTGGAAAACATCACTTTTGGACTGCTTTTTAGCCGTGACACTTATGTAAATAAATAATACATGCATTCTTCAAATTATTCAGCTAAGTGAAGAACGTCGTAAAGCCCAATCCACACTGGATATTCATATCTGAGAGTTTGTATTGATACATAATGACATACAGTATATAACTGCAGTTCCCCTCAGGTCTATAGAGCATTTTAGCATCTTTCAGCACAACTTTCCTGTTTGGGTTCACTCTCACTGCTCTCAGAGCATCGCTTTCGTCCATAACGCTTTCAGCCACAGAGGGCAGCTGTTTTCAATGAAAAAGCTCCAATAACTCAATGTACACTTCCTGCTCAGCACCAAATGGCAAACACAGTTAGCGGTGACCATAGCTGCAAAAGAGACGGTTGGTGTTGGACCAAAAACAGAGCTAAAAGAGAGTGACTATTGGATTAATCAGAAACTCGACTCCAAATGACTGATAATATAGCTCTGTCACTATGTCACATGTAATAAGCTATTTGTTCAAAAGTTCGTCTTATCAGCTTAATACATTATCTTAACTCAGCATTTTTGTTTACAGCTTGTTTCTGAAGAGCTGTACCCACTAAAAGTACAGACAACATTTTATAGTAAAAAATAAACTGATTCTTACTGGGGGACCAACGTATGTAATGGAGACACTGTTTCTAGTTTATCTCAAACATATCTTGCCATTTCTGTGCAATAGTGTGCTTGTTATTTATTGGCCCAAATACACCGATAATATATTGATGATTAATATATTGATGTATCAGCCAATTCAATTATTAGTATGACTGCACTGATCCGAAATACTGTATCAGTATCCACAGTGATACTGAGCTGTTAAAGCAGATGTAGTATTGGCCATGATTAAATACAGTGCCTTTGTCAATGTCATCAGCAAATTCTGTGTTTCCACCATCCATAAAATGTTGAAGTCATGGCAGTCACGGAAGCAGTATTTCAGTTCGTCACAGCAATCCCACACCTCATGTCAGCCTATGTAACAAATATGCTAATGAGTTCCATGTTTGGGGGAAAAATGGTATCGGAACAGTGCTTAGTATAAGTATGTTTTGTTTTTTTAAATGTATCAGACAAACATCCCCACTGTGAGTAGCAACCCACTTCATGTTGCACATTTATGACACCTGCCCTATTAGGATCGCTGAAGGGACTTGTGGTCAGGTTACTTAATTTGCTCCCACAGAGCATCAACAGCTTAACGGTCTGAAATTAGCTCCAAAGCAAGTGGTGGTGGGGCAGGAGGAGTGGCTTTAGTGGCGAAGATCTCATTAGTTCACAACTGCTCCTGTAAGAAAACACGGGGAGGTGGAAGTGTGGCCAAAGCATTACTGACACCGATGAAGGCTTCCTATTCCCAAACGCAGACAATATCTAATCAGTCTTAATGTTCACACATACACATGCAGTCTGGCCTCCAGCTGTTGAGATCAAATACTCTTTTTCTAGGATGTTCGTGCTAATGTGAACCTTTTTTAAATATTTGCAACCAAATGTTTCAGAACCTGAACAACTATGACCCTCACAATCATTTTATCTCAGAGGTGTGAATGTTGAGGTGTGCAGCAGTGGTGGAAAATATCTTAAGACCCTTAACTTGAGTAGAGGTAGCAATACCACACAATAAAAATACTGCATTTAAAAGTATCAATAAAATCAGTAAAATAAAATCAGAAAAATGTTCTTAAAGTATATGAAATGCAACAGAATGATTCATGTCAGTATTGTTTCTATTTGATTATAATTACTGATTTTAATGTTGTAGCTGGTCGGGGTGGAGCTAATTTTAACTTCTTTAGACTTCGGGGTATTTAACATCTATAACACTGCATCATATTTTCTAATCTAAGAAAAGCTTTAGTGTGTAAAATCTTAATCTGCAATGTAGCAGTGATAAATGTAGTGAAGGAAAACACTTTCCTCTGAAACGTATGAAGCAACATAAAATGGAAGTACTCAAAGTAAAGTACCTCAAAATTGTACTTAAGTGAGTAAATTTACTTCCACTGCCGGTCTGTGGAGAGCAATGACTGTTGCTCGGAAACTGCTGGCACATGGACGCTGCAGAGGGATGATCCATCTTGGACACTGATGGCGAAACCTGATGAGGAACCTACTGTTGAAAGGAGGAGCAGTAGCAGGAGGATAATCTATGTCTCTTCCTTTGACCAACAGCCCCTCCATTTTTAATCCTCAAGCAAAGCTGCCGGGCTGCTGGGCTTGTCTTCCCCAGGTGGCATGTTGTGAACCCCACTGTGTGGCAACAAGGCACTCCCTGATTAACACACACAGGAACTAGGTAATGGGACTTACTTAAAGTTAATCAGGATGTGTGCGAGCTGTACAATACGCAACATAAGGGCCAAGCAGTGACAACCTGGAAGTGCATTGGGTTGTGGGCAAGGGATATATGTTCCTCCAACCTGGCCATTGTGTGGACAATAAATCTTGATTATTCAATGGTGTTCACACATAAACAAAAGCCTTGGGGAAATCAGACCAAGCCTCCAGGTAGGAACGTCTGACTGTTTAGTACAACAGCTGAAGTGTCGAGTGTGCTTCATGTATCACCAATCTGTATCTGACAATTTTATGGATGCTGCTCCTCAAGTAAAACAGGTCAGCAGTCATACCGAGCAGCACCGTTTCACAAAATGAGAAGATGATAAAGATGGCAAAGGAGAGGATTCTTAGTTTACACAAGATGAGACAGTATTATTACAAGAGCAAGCCACCATGTGTCTCTTATCATCTATGAATGACCAGCTTCCCTGTTTAGCATTAAACCAGGGTAATCGCAGGCCATGTTTGCTCAGATTGACACTGCTTTCTGAGTCCAAATAAAAAAAACAAACAAACACTTATTTACCCAGGGAGATTTCTTTCTCAACACGGCCCTTCCGTGAATCTCAAAACAAACAAACAAACAAAAAAAAACACATCCCCACCTTAAATTCCTCTCAATCAGGGGAGGACAGACATGTCTTAATAAAAACCTAGCAGGAAAATGAAATACACTCCATTAAATGTGTGATATCACCTAGCAGACGAACACAAGACTGACTGCTTGAGATTGAGCCATAACAGCACAGCCGAGCTTTGACCAGTTTTCTTTAGGTTCCATTCAGGGGAACACTTAGGCTGTCTTTCTGCAGCATGACTTATTCAAAGAAGAAAAGACATTAAGTCAAGCAGCACTAAAAGCAGACCAAAATAAACTCTGGAATGTGTCTGCTCTGTGGAGAATAACTTCAACAGAAGGTGGACCCTAAACAAGCCAAATGAAACAAGAGCTGCTGAACAGTTACTGTACAAACAACTATCTGTGTGTAAACCCTGACATGCTGTTTCTCATCTAAAAATCTGTTCGTCTGTTTGAAGAAGAAAGAAAGAGATTGGGCACAAGAACATAAAGTCATCACAGATGGTCCCTTAATTTGGGAGCTGATTTCATCAATTGTGTATGCAAATAGGTCCTGCAGTCTTTGTCAGAGTTGTTATATTGTACAGACTCGACCCCAAAAGCCAATGGCTGCCTGAACAAAGCTCCGTGTACATGCCTCAGCCCGGTTCTGACCTGAGGGATGGAAAACACGCTGCTAGTTTCTGAATGAACTGTGACATAACGAGGGGCATCACGCGTGTCTGATTTCACACATTATTGAGTCTCATGAAGCATTATTTCCACTCCCTTAACAATTAACAGATGATGGTCCTGACTGAATCTCTTTTACAGGGCTGTAAGTTCAAAAGGCACTGTCTCTTTCTGTCGCTGTCGAAATCAAACGAATATTCAACAGCTGTCAGTCTGCTTTTCATTTCCGTTCAAACGGCACAATGAGTCATTGTTGTCTGACGCTAATTTGCACAACTGGATACAAAGTTTCTTGTCGCATTGCAAGGCTGCGTTATCTTGTTACTCACGTCCCAAGGACTTCCTTGAAGTCAAATATGTTCTTGATATCATCGACATGCTTTTTCCAAGATCCATCGCTGGACTCGCCGTTTTCTTTCGCCATTTCGCAGCGGGGTGGGGGGAGGAATATAAGAGACGCTGCTGGAGGATCACCACGGTCGTCTCATCCAGCCCCCAAAAAAACAAAACAAAAAAAAAGACGAGAAAAGAAAAGTAGTGCACTTCTGTATTTCGCTTCAGGCTTCCAGGCAGTTTGTCAATGCAGACAATGTTGCTTTCTCAGCCCCATGCATGCAGCCAGGCAAGCCCAATGAGGGGAGGTATGTCCTACCCAGAGAGGTTATTTGACTAATCTGTTTGACGTATCGGAACACCGAGCTTCCCCACTGTTCAGATCACTGTGACGGGGAAACACAGGCTCTCCCCCTCCTCCTCCTTCTTCACGGGCGGGATTCAGTGAGTGGCAAGCGGCGATGCGGTGAGTTGAGGTCGGGTTGCTTGCAGGATGTCACTTGGCAATCGCATCCAAGCTGCTGAGCCATCGAGTCACACCGACCGCCCTGTGGTTGTTATAGCAATAGGAGGAGTGGGAGGTTGCTGCTCCCGCCTGTCTATCTGACAGCGTGCACAATGAACGATATAAGTGTTCGCATTGCACCAAATCACCGGCCCGGCTCGAACTCCGCGTGGACTGACCAGTGTCAGGGTCTGTTTCTGCTGAAATACATTTCCACATTTCAGCCAAGTCTCGTTTATGTGTCTGGCTGCTGCACAAACAGATGCTTTTATTTAAACGTGTTGAAATTTAAAGGCAGGGGCGTTGCTAGGAGTTGCCTAATGGTGGCCCATGCACAGTGGGTGACCCTTGGCCCCCCTTCCAATTCCCTCAATGTTTTGTCTGTTTGTATCCTTGTAGATGCTTCAAAATCAGTATAGTTGGTTTTTTGGAACCAGACGTGGATGTGACAATGGCTGTTCGAAGTGGGTAAAAATGCTGTTTCAGGAGGTGTCTTAACAGGACAGTGAGGCATCGAGTGCTGTTCGAAATGGATCGAACGATCTTTTACTGTCTCGTAAGTTGCCTTCAAACTGCCCCCATCGATGCTGACTTGATGCTGCCTATTACCCATAAATCTGTGTGCGGTAGCAGTAGCCTAGCTCACGAAAAATGGACAAGATGGCGGACAAACAAGCCGAAATTCGTTTCCAGATATAAGTTTTTTCTCTTCGATTTTTGAAAAGTTATCGAGAACTAAACACTGAACTATCACATTAGCCAGTGACTACAACCAACCAAGTTTGTTTAGTTAGATTTTTGAGGTGTCTTATAGCCATTTGCCTGATTAATAGCTAGCTAGCTGAAGCTAAGGCTGGTGACTGACAGCCAGAGGAGACACAAGACATCCTAAAGGGCTTTTTGAAACCAGTGTTCATAGAGATGTCTTTCCTCGAAAGTGATGCCTTCTTAGGCACCTGTCTATTATGGCAGCGAGGCAACTGCCTTCTGTTACAAACTGAGTCTGTTTGGACGAGAGGGGGAAGCTAGCTTGGTTGGTAAGGTGCATCCGTAACTCATGTTAACTGTGATATCAACAGGGATGGTAATTTTGGCTAGCCAAAAACAGGCTTACAACAAAATGTAGGCTACTTACCAGATTGAATAGCTATTCCTTAGTGTCTTTTAGTACAACCGAATGCTGCACAAAACATTTTTAGGGGATCAAAATGTTAGTTAATTTTCATGAACTGAAAACACTGTGAAAGGGTCAACATTCTTATACGAAACACCGGCAGCACGCAAAAACAAGTTCATGGATAGTAGCAGTAGCAGCAGCAGGTCAGCCACCTTAAGCCTAGTTCACACTACATGATTTTTAGCCTGATTTGCCGCTCGGTGAGTTCAGCAACCGTCAGGCTGTGATCGGGGGTAAATCCGTGGTTGATAGTCGTTATGTATGTACTACTCAATAACGCATCAAAACGGCTCCCCGACACATTTCTGACACATCACCGACGTCTGCCAGATATCCCGCATGCCAAATATCTGGCGGAGGCGGCCGACTTGACATCCACATCCAGCCAATGACAGCAAAGGCAGCTGGCAGAACAGGCAGCTTTTTATCATCGCAAAACACTTTTTACTCCCCTCAGCTCTCTGTAGCACTGACAGTGTGCTAATCCATTCTTTCAGATTTTTTGTCTTTATAATTGGTATCTCTATAATAACAAACAACAGCTGTTTCGTGTGTAGGTTGTTTCCCGTTTCACATTTCACGTGTGTTTTCTTGACAAAACGTGGTTTGGAGACCAGCGTCGGGTGACAGAGTCGCTGTCAGCTCGTGTAGTGTGACCCCCTGTCACCGATCAGTCACATGGTGTGAACGCCACGACGACTTCCAGACTCCTGTCACAAGACGGCAAGTTGTGTAGTGTGAACGGCTCAGCCATCGGCCGATGCTGAAAATCGTGTAGTCTGCACAAGCCTTTAGCTTTACGTTCGGGCGTAGAAAGAGAGGGGTGAGCAGTGAGTGAGCCTTTGGTTGCAATTTGCAACCCTCACCACTAGATGACACTAAAACTTATACTCTGAACCTTTAGGATGATTGTTCTATAACAGAATAACTAAGTAAAATTAGGGATTTTACAGTTTACTCATATTACAAAGCACTCGAAAATGGTACTTAAGAGTACTAAATGTAATCATGTTGCATAGATTAATGTAAGCATCAGTTAAGAAAAGTTCAACTAGCCTATTGCATATGTGCACACAATGCCGTAAAAAGCTGTTTGTGTCTCCAGAGGGAGCTGTGTGAAGTTTTATAAATTGCCTCATGTCACCAGAGTCAGCGTCGGCTGTGGCTGACGACTACAAGTATGAAAAACTGTTGGGGTGTGCAGTTAAAGTGTTTACCACACATCTGTAGTCCACTCCTCGTTGTTGCGTGTCTAGCGGCTCAAGGTTACATTAGTTGCTTCTTGCATAACACACTAAATCTGACTGGCCAGTTAGCGACCAAGGGCCATTGTGAGTAATGTAGGCAGCAGGTTTTGACAAGGAACAAATGTTTGGAATAAAGAGATATCTCTGGTTCTGCAGCATTGATTGATCCTTTAACTGTCTATCATGAGACCGACAATGTTATAGGATGTGAAAGCCAAATCGGTGGAATTCTCTTTAAACGGATACTTGCATGAATTTAAAATTCAAAATGATGTAGCCCTACACATGCATTCAGGCTGCAAAAAGAGGGTCTCCCCTGAGTCTCCCTGATACTAACCGAAAGCGTTTTTTACAGGCCAGAATGAGCGGAACGTGCATCAACATTGTGTTGTTGTTTCTTAACAGTCAGTTTGAAGCTTGATGTTTCAAGCAGTTTTCTCCTGCCAGTAGATTTTTGTGAGTCCTGTCAGAGTTGTAGATTAGCTTTTGACAGCTCGTGGAGAGTTACAGGCATTAATTTACATCTAAAAACTACACTTTATCATAAAGCAAACAACTATCAATTTAAAAAAAACAAAACCCTGGTGTGTCAGCTCTTATACAAGCACGAGATCAGGAGAAAAGAAACTAATTATGCACAAACGCAAAAAAATACATTTATTTGAAAATATTTCCATTTGAATATTCTGATTTGGTTTATTTACATTAGGCCTTTAATGCCTTCATTTTTTCAATTCAACTCTTGAAGCATGATTAAATAATTATAGCTATCAAGTACTTCTCTCAAATTTGTACCATGAAATGTTTAAATACATCTAACTCAAGATTGGACAAACATTTAACAGTCAAAATGGTAACAACTTTTTTTGTTCATTTAGAAATCCACTTAAAGTGCCTCAATTTAATGCTCAAAGATTTCTAACATTGTGTACTGATATTTCATGTTTAGAACAGTACAAAAATTTAAAACTCATGCAGACTGAATGCATGACAATACTTACAATTTTGAACCCTGAAACGTGGAGGTCTTTCAGGTTTGACACAGGTTACTACGAGCTGCGAATACGATGGTCAGCTAAAAGTGCTTCTTCTACTACAATCACACTGTAAACATCGTTTCTAAGGCCTCGATTTGGATATGAACCACATTAGCAGTTGTATTCTTACTTACCATAGTGTTTTAAAACCGAACACATGAAAAATATGGACGTAGCAAATGACAGAAGGGGGAAAAAGAGCCGGCAAACCATAAACGTATTAAAACCTGACAATAAGAGTACAAACACAATTATCATCACTATTCTCTTTAACATTTGCTTTATATTATTGACCAATTTATTTTTAAACCGCACAATCCACATCGTCTAAAAGGTCCCGTGTATCTGCCACGCAGCAGCCGAGCACATTTACCTACAATAGTGGGAAGACTACTGCAGATACAGTTTGTAATGTAGTACTGGTGTTTGTATACTGGCTATTTTAGTTTCCAGTTGTGGTGAGTCTTAAGAAAAGGTAGCAGTGAGGATGGCCTCTTGTTGCTGCTGATGGAGGGTCCCGATACCGACGGCAGGAGCGGGCAGAGCAGGTCGGCTCACTAATCGGAGCTGGGAAAGAGAGAGAAGACAGTCTAGTACGTGCGATATCAACAATTAATTTGAAAGCTTTACATTATCTGAAACACTGCTCACCTTGCAGTTCAGCTGCTTCTCAAACCTGGGAGCTACAAAAGACCAGGGACCCATGTTTTGAGGCTCCTCTTGACTCCATACAAACTCTGTAGGAGAATTTAAAAAATGTATTACATCAAAAGTAAAAGAGGCCATGATTCACTGTTCTTTTTCAAAGCGAGTTCGCACCAAATGTCAGAGACCACTTTGGTTGATGTTCTTTTCCTGCCCGTTGACCACAGAGCAGAGAAATTCCAGATCAAACAGGAACTGGATTTACTTTAGTCTGTTTGGGGAGGTGAGAACAATGAAATAGTCGAAGTGAAACGTTAACTTTCAGGTTTTGTCCCGGAAGTAAGAAAACCTCATTCAGAATCACACTGGTAATTGTAATAACAAAACAACAACAACAACAACAACAACTTGGAAAATCATCACCAATCTTCACAGTATTTCAAGTGGATGACTCCATTTGTCTAAATAGGGATCATACATTTAAAAGAAAGGCAAGAAATATAATTTTTTTAATATTTTTAAAGCTGAAATGATTAGCTGATTAGCATTAGATTCATCATTTTTACTGAAAAATGTCCTTTAAAAAAAACTGGTTCTAGTTTCTCATAAATGAATATTGTTTTACTTCTTCCTGCCTTCTATTTTACTCAACTGAATATTTTTGGTTGTTGGACAGCTGGTCCGACAAAACAAGGTGACCAATTTTAATATGTCACCATGGGCGCTGGGAAAACTTCACGGTTATTAGTAAATTGATCCAGAAAAAAAATCATCAGATTTACTGATAATGAAAATAACTGTGTTGGAGTTCTATTAATATTGTTTCTCACTGCCTTTGAAAGGTGAGTTATGTGAATGAACAGGGAGGTCCGAACAGCCTTCCACAGGTTTGAGACAGCGAAGTTTAGAGTAAAAAAAGTTGGAAAGATGGCATTAAAGGGGAGCGTAGATTCCCTCCATGGATAAGGGAGAAACACTTAAAGTAAATTTAAGTACATGCACTATCTTACAGTTGTTGTTTAACTTAAAATCACACAGTGCTGTAGTAGATACTCAAGTCTCTTAAGAAAAGTAAACCCCAGGAACACAGAAACCCTCGATGAAAAACTGCATGGAGTTACAAAAAATAGATGGAACAGCAGCGAGCCCACAAGTGATTTCAGAATTTGAGGTCTCTATGTGAAATTCTGTAAATTCATCCTCCTCCTCCTCCTCTGATGTTCCGTAATTATTCATCTTCACTAAGTGCTGTTAACAACCCACAAACACAAAGGATTTATGGGTAAAGAGAAGGATGCCGACACTGCTGACACCCTTAGTTCCTCATTCTTTTAAAGTCTTGCATAACAAAATAAAGCAATCAGTCGTAGTCTGGGTCGACACTCATTCTATTAGAGAAACACTTAATTCTTAACAATAGCCCTGCAGTGAACACCAGTCTGGTAAAGCTCATATTGTAAATTTTGTTTGTCAGATACACTGATGTGCTGGCATTTCTGGTTTCTTTATTAGTTGTAGAATATCTCGAGGACTCAATTATGCTAGAGGTGACTGTCAGACTTGTATTGAAGTTGCAGCACACTGAACAGCAGTCAGCTTACAACAACTCACTTGTGTCACTGCTTTTGTAATTGTTTTTCTGCCCGTTGCTTAAATTTACATGTTTGTATCATTGAGCGACTCTGGTCCCATTGAATCACTGAAGAAGTGTATTTGAGAAAAATCTCTTTCCTCCTGGTAAACAATCATATAACTGAAATAACCCTCTGTTGTCAATAAAGGTAAAAGGTCATCACTTACTTTGAATCCCTTTCAGTGAAGCCTAAAAACAAAGCCAAATATCTATGAAGATTTTAACAACCTCATCAGCACAGGCAGACATAGGAAAATGTTACAGCTATGTATTATTAGCAGCCCAGACTACTGTAATGGTGTTTTTGTAAATTTCTCAAAAAAAGCAAAGTTAGGAGGATGAAAACAAAACAATTCTCTGCACCCTTTTCATATCTGGAAAAAACTTCCTATCTAAGGCTCCAGCTCTAAACTCTTAAGTCTTCTGTTTATTATTTTGTCTTTGTTATTTCATTCCAAATTATTAATTTTCTTTACCATTGAGACTGAATTGATTGTTTTAATGTATATTTAAGCTAAATGTAAAAAACTATGAATTGCCTTTGAATCTATCTGAAAAATACTATATTATATATATATATATATATATATATACATAAACTTGTCTTGGCTGTCGTGCATCAGTCACAGACTGCAGTATTATCTAATATTGCAAAGGGAAATGCCTCTGGCATATGCAAAACACAGGAAAAGCATGTTAGCAAAGAGGAACTGTGAACACAAAGAGACTAAAAGTCAAAAAACAGTTCAATCAAGCCTAACATACACCTCTGACTGTCTAAATGAAAATCAAACATATAGTTTACTTACAATTTATCCAACAAGTTAGGGCTGGGCGATATGGACCTACAAATCATATCCAAGTACTGTTAGGCAGAATTGTGGTATAAAATATGTATCGATATTTTCAGCTAAGTGGGCTGAGGGGGTTGTTTTTTTAATTATACTTCATTCTCCACCTTAAGTGTCACTTATTGAAGCCTCCTTCAGTTCTCTTCACACTCACAGACCTAAAGTGCCCCGCTTCTTTCCATCTCTCTCTCCCTGTATATCTGCTCTGGTGACTGTCTCCATCAGCAGTAGGTAGTTGCTGAAAAAACCCCCAGAACCTTTCCACCTGCGATTCTGTTCACAGCAGCAGCTGCGCTGCATGAATGACATCTGCACTGGTGTGTTCACTGTGACACAGACATGGTCTGCACTTGTAAAATATCCACCAAGTAGTAGTATCTTTTTACAAAGCAGGTCTTCAGCAGTGTCGACCGGCACTGTGTCTCCCTCCATGTTGTTAGAGTTTGTGAGTAGACAGCTGCGTGCAGATGCAGAGGGAGGGGCGGGGCTGCACGGTGAGCGAGAGAGAGAGAGAGAAGCAAACGCTGGCAGGACTTTATGGAAACATTAATTAACTCAACATCAAACTATATTGGTATAAACAGTATTGTCTAATTTTATATCTCTCTTGAAATTATATCAGTATAGCTCATTATACCGCCCAGCCCTACAACAAATCATATTTATGTAAAAGAAAATACAAAACAACCCCCAAACATTATGTTTGACATTTTTCAGGCAAAAGTATTATTTAGCTAAGACACACACAAAAAAAAAACAAAAAAACAGATTCTTTGATATTGAAAATTGGGCTTAAAATAAAAATGATATAATTCAATATCAATAATTATCCCAATAAATTTCAAATCATTATTTCTTTCAAGTTTAAAGGCTGATGTTTGCTCCTGAGTGAAATTTTTAAACTATTCTTTATGATCAGAACATGAAAAACAATTGTCAAACAGTGGATCACCTAACAAATCCGAGGTAACATTCAAAATAATTATGATAAAATCACAGAACATTTTTTTTTTTATTGTTTGTCTACTTCTTTGGTTTTTAACTATTATGAAGGCCAGAATGGTAATGGAGAGGAACACAGTCAGGTACTGTACTTCACACTGAAATGTTCACAACTGTGTGCAATGAATGAACAGAGTGATTAATTTGATTGGAGAAAGTGTTAATTTGTTTTTAAACCACCCCTGGTTTGCTTGTAATGTAGCAGTGCAAACCTATACACAACATACAGTAACGAACTGGAGTGACATTAAACAAACGGTTGTTGTAATGGCATTTAAAAAAAATCTGGGTGCCTACAAAGAGTGAAGGTGGGGTCCCACACGTACCTTTGGCATTGGGGTATTTTTTGAGCTCCTGTTGCAGAGCCTCCAGTGGGAACGGACAAAGTTCCTCCACACGGATGAGTACTGTGTTCTGGTTGGCTGCCAATGTCTCCCTCTGTTTCAGCAGAGCATAGTAATGCTTCCCTGAGCACAGCACCACCTTCTGGACACTGCATGGAATAAGAAGAAAAATGGTATTTAAAGAATGCTTTTGAAGCATCTTCCAAGTTTGAGAAGGTTTTAAGCACTATTCAAAATATGAAATAAAAAAGCTCTTGTTAAAGAAAACTAGACCATGAACAATTATTAGACTGCGCTCATGCGTGCAGTGTAATAATTCAAATGGCAGCACTTCAAGCTGCCATTTGAGTTACTACTTTAAATATACTTTACCTCACCTTTCTGCTGAGGCTAAAGTATCACCTAACACTGGCCTGAAAGACGTTCCTGGTGCCAGTTCAGCCAGACTGGACACCGCTCCCTGCCAAAAAGCCCAAATTTAATTCAGCCAGTTACACAGAAATATCTATAAAAATGAGTTGCAAATGTTTCTTCTTTACAATATCTACAGCGCTTACAGAAAACCGGAGCAGCGTCTTGGGTCCAACCACAATGAGAGGTTTGCGGAAATTACGGATCATCTGTCTCCTCAGCAGGTGGAAGTACTGAGCAGGAGTTGTGGGGTTGACCACGGCCATGTTCACATTGTCACCATCCACACCCTCTTCTTTACTGTCACACATCTAAGAGACAAAAGAGGACAAGTTAGCAAACATTTACAACTCAGGTAATGTGTAACACAACACATGGCCTGTAAATAATATCCTCTGTGCTGCATTACGTTCCTTTGTACTGAAAAAAAGCCAGCATGTCTGTACCACAACACGTGTCATATTCTTCACTATTCAAATCAAATAGCAATATCGATAGCATTTCTGAATTCCCAGTTTGTGGGTGCTATTTTGCTTATTTAGGTAATTGCACCAGCACATGAACACAGTGCACTGTGTGCCGCTTTGTCGCACTATGGACATCAGGGCTGCTGAGGTCTTTCTGGCACAGTGCAATACAGCTCTACACTAAGTACCTATCTACTAACAGTTATTGCTAAAATTATAAAGGGGGCCAAGGAACATTGGTCCACAAAGTTTCAGCTAAAAGTCTCTCCATGTTATTAGTAGTAATATACCTCAAAGCTACAAATAGAAAGGAGTAAAAATATAACCTGTGCTCACTGACTGAGGTAAAACATTAAACCTCCATGAACACTATGAGGTGCTTTTGGTTTATCATTGAGCAACAGCTGATGAATTTGCGGGGTGTGTATTTATGCCGCATGCACATCATATGGGACGCATGAGAGAGATGAGAAAGGTTCCCATGTTTACGACTTGTGTTTGTTATCATCTAACAACTGAAGGCAGCTGTATGATGGCAAAGTTGGTTGGTTGTGTGAGGGGTAAGAAATACTGTGGGCTATATCCAATAAACTGGAATTGAATTACCTCAAACAACAGATTTGGGCTGAACCGAGATGTCCATGTTTGTTTTATTTTCAGGCAGCAACGTAATATTAACTGCCGTATCTGACATATTGGAGCTTTCAGAAAAAATCTCAGATTCCCCTTTATAATTACAACTGGGATTGTTGACATGAACGGTATTTTACACAAAATCAAGAACCGGTAACTTTGTTTGACATGAATGCAGCATTTCAGTCCCACAGACCTGGAGGAAGCGCTCCATATGGCAGGATGAGTGTTCAGGTCCGGCTCCATCGTAGCCGTGAGGCAGCAGGATCACCAGCCCACTCTGTAGCAGCCATTTGGCCTCACCTGGGAACACAACAGTTTCACATCTGATGTAAGAAGATTATAAGATAATTATAGAAATTGTGAATCGGTTGATTGCATCAATCAGGCGTTTACCTCCAGAGAGAAAGGTATCAAAGATGATCTGCGCTCCGTTGAAGAAATCTCCAAACTGAGCCTCCCAGATGGGAAGTAGCTTCGGCTGTGCGATACTCATACCATATTCAAATCCAAGCACCGCCTCCTCAGACAGCGGGCTGTTACACACCTAAATAAACACAAAGACATCAAAATATGCCACATGAAGGGAGGAAATTTATATTTATGTAAGAACAAATATGAAGGAATGTCCTGATTTAGACAGATTATGTTCACATTATGTTTTATCTATTAAGGATTTGACCTCCAGAAATGCTGTCTGCTGCGGACTGATGTGGTTTAGGGGGATGTACATGTCATTAGTGTCTTGACACACCACCATGGCATGTCGCTGACTGAAAGTGCCTCTTCCAACATCCTGTCCGCTGATTCGAATATTAAATCCTGTATGGAACAACAAATAATTTCAAATCTACAAATCCTTTTCCTATAAATAAATAAAAATCAACAACTCTTAAATTTCATTTGATTTGCATCTTCTACTTAACACTGACCTTGGGAGAGGAGGGAGCCGAAAGCCAAGGCCTCTGCTGTGGACCAGTCCAGTTTGGTCCCTTCTTCCAACTTGTTCAACCGAGCCTGAGTTCACAAAGGAGCAAAAAAAATAAAAAATCACCATCTAGCTGCAGCCATGTTAAAAACAGATAATAGAAATAACAGAGACTATGGCCACACCTGTACATGGGTCTTTCCAAGGTGGCTGTGCAGCTGGATTTGCTCAGGTATGTCCACAGATTTTGCTCCTACAAACTGCAGCAAGGGAACGGGTACACCTGTGTCCCATGTGGTGACTCTGGCCTGAGGTTCTACCAGATCCCCCCAGCGGCCCTGCAGGTTGGTGGGTGGAGGGCTGTACAGCGTCATGTTGGACAGCTTGTTGTTGAGCATGCCGTAGTATTTGGACTTGATCTCGTCACGCTCAATGTCGGTCATCAGACCCTCAGAGATCAGCTGGTCTGAGTAAGAGTCAGGGACACTCTTACGGGATCTGTGAGGATGCAACAATGTCTGTTTCATTAATCTGTATTTTTTCAAGAACACAATATACACCGACCACAATGTATATGTGGCTAAATAATAGTTTTGGGAATCAACAAAATTACTGAAAAAGTGTTTTCATTTTACTTTACTTTATTTTAGAAAAAAGTACAACTATGTCAGTCGAGGTGCAAATTCCAGTGGTACTTTTCTTTTTGATTGATTGTTTGTTTTTACAATGGATCTTTATGTGTACTTCCAAATGCAAATGCAAAAAAATGCTGTACTTACAAGTTTCCGATTGAAAGAGTTTATGGATATTTTTTAAGGTTTACAATCATCAGATTGAATCAGAATCTTTTTGTAGGAACTTTGTCTCTTTGGTCAGAGCCCAAACATGCTAGTTCAGCATATAACATAGAAAAGCATGTTACTTTATAGCAGCTACAAAACTGTTGTGTGGAAGCAATTTATTTCTGAAGTAATGTTGCTGTGATCTGCAACTTACAATTGTTTTCTCAATTTAGGAATCTTTGGTCAGTATTCAATGTGATGTCTTTAAATAGAGGTTACACACTGAAAATCATCATCTTTAACTGTAGGTTACCATTCACAACAACAAATGTAAGTTTTCTTTTGTTAACAACAAGCTATCCATGCTACATGAGACCAGGAATGTAGCTTCAAAAATACCATAACAGTGTATGCCTGACACAAGTATCCACTATTCCCTCAGTTAAAATTTATATCTTTACCAACATAAATATTGTAAGAGACAGCTTTTTAGACATGCCTGTCGTGATGCTAATTTGACAGCTGTATTAAGTGACAAACTCCTAGAAAAAGAAGCAATATAAAAGCTAAATCTGCAACGAGCCAAATATCAAAAGGACTGGACTTTTAAAAGTGAATATTGGCTAATAACTGCTGAAATATTTGTGTCTCTCTGTGCGCCATCAGTAAACTTAGGAATCCTCAGAAATATGCTGTATATGCTACAGTTACTTTTAAAGTGAAAGTGACAATGTGTTGTCACACAGAGTAAACGGGGTAAATTTAACTGACCGGATGATCTTGTACATGGCGGGGTTGGTGAAGAAAGGCTCATCCAGCTCATTGTGGCCCCACTGACGGTAGCAGATCAGGTCCAGGATGATGTCTTTCCTGAAAAGCCGCTGGTACTCCACAGCCAGCCGAGTGGCCCGCAGCACCTCCTCTGCGTCATCGCCATTTACATGGATCACAGCACAGTTCACCATCTTACCTGTGAAACAAATGGGAACAGCACGATACATGAAACACTAACATTTTGAAAACAAATTTTGGGGTTCATCACACCTTGGTGATTCAAATAATATCAAATAGGTCCCCATCATCTATACTTTAAAAGAACGTAGCGAATATTTAGTTTTCTTTATATGGATGCTATTTACAAGTTTCACTGACCGACATCACTACAGTACAAAGAAGATCTCCCTCTCTCGGATGGAGTGGTATAACCCACTTGGTTGTTCACAATGAGGTGGATGCTCCCACCGACTCTGTAGTGAGGGAGGTTTGAAAGGGTCAAAGTTTCTGGAACAATCCCTTGGCCGGTGAAAGAGCCATCACCATGGACCTGTGGAGAAGAGAACAGAGATGGTTTTAACACTGCAGGAAGGTTTGAAGGACTTCTTTAACTCCCTGTTTCACTTTAACACAATTTCAGACATTCTACATTGCTGAACAGAGAATGTAAACGTCTCTAACATTATGACCTAAAGGCCCAGAGGGGTTTAGTGTCATTACCTCCTGCAGAGTATGAACCGCAGATCAGAAGAGAAGCGTAATGAAGGCATTCAGATGAAATATATCGGAGGTCCACAGCTTGTGAGCAACAGTGGCTGTGTACACATTTGTTTCTTAGTGGATCTAATCAATTTTTCTGGTGTTTTTGACTGCAAATTATGTTTAAGCCACTGCTACATCTGATAAGTTGGTTTAGAGATATGAATGTTTAACACATTCATTATTTTCTGTCAGATAACCATAGGAACATTGAAACAGGTTTTGCTTCTTTTTAATCATTCTTCCTGTTCACACTGGTCATTTTGAGATCCATTTCGTAAGTGTTTCCAATGTAAGTGATGGGATAAATTAAAGAGTACTACTACTAATGAATATTAAATAGTGTATGTATTGTGAGGGCCAATGAAACAGAAACTATAAAAAAATACCAATATAGTACTACTACTAAAAATAATAATAATACCATTTATCATCTCTCATGTCATTGCTATCAAAATAATAATGATAAACAGGGGTCTCCTACATAGGAAAATAACAATTTCTGACACGCCAACTGTAACTACAGACACAGCAGTTTGATAAACACGGCATTAGCTTTGTGCTGATTTAGCAACGGGCAGAGTTATCTGCGGTTGGCGATGTTAGAAAATATTTAGAAGTTATAAATTAGAGAGAAATGAGAGGACCAGTTGCTAGAACTGCCAAAATTTTTCAGAAATAAATCTACAATCACGTCCGTCAGCAGCGTATCCTCCTCCGTAACATTAAACATACCACTGTGAGCCTGGAGAGGACAGTGAAAAATGGGAGGGTTATCAAGTCTGGTCTCCGAAGAGGAAAAGTGATGAGGGCTATTTTTATTATTATTTAAGTCGTGTAACGATGTGACAAAAGACCAACTCACCGGGAACAATGAGTGTGAGAGCTACCAGGAGCTACTCACCATAGCTCGGTAGACTGCTGTCAGCTGATGTTTTGTTCTGTGGTGCTGCAGTGTAGTTAACAAATGAGCTGCACCGATAGTCATTTATCGGCTGTTATAAACACCGATGCAGATATATCTGCGAGTAGCTTATATCAGCGAAATGATAAATTGGTCAGGCTCTAGTATACACCATATAACCATCATCTTCCGCTATGTATTGCATGTCTTAATCCTCTCACTCTCTCCCCATGTTTCCTGCCAGTCTCTCCTGTCATCAAATCAAAATAAAAGTATTACATTGCTCTTCCTCTTCTTTTAAACTTAAACTTATTGGCTGCATGTATTCATTGTTGTGAAGCGGTACCTGCAGACAGACGACATGGTCCCCCGGCTGGGCGTTGTCTTCAGGTGAATAATCTCCTTCTTTCCTGAGCTGCTGCCTGGCTCTAGTTTTGCCCTGAGCCACGGGGTTGATCGCCTCCAGGTGAGATGGGTTGGGCAGCATGGTCACATGGAGAGGGTGTCCAGCTCCGAAATCCAACTCCACTGAGGAGGTGAGGTGGGACAGGACGTCCCCGATGGCAGGGGAGTTATCGGGGAACTCGCTGAGGCCTCGCATCTTACGGAACATGAGCTGGACAGAAAAACAATGGAAGAACAGTGTTGTTTGAGGTTATCTAACCCTTTTTTGAACTTTGGCAGCTGGCTGTGACTTTCTGTTTCCTTGTGCTGCTGATTACAGTAGTGCAAAGTAAACAATCTAATCTTGTCATGGATAATTCATTAAGTGTGACTGTCTAGGGCTGATTAACCTCGGGTGGGAACTTCAGCAGGCCTGTCAGGAGGTTGAGTCGGCCTCTGTGGGGCATGCCGATGACAATGTCAGTGACTCCGCTGTGGGCGAACTGGTAGAAAAGCTCATGGAAGAAGCCCATCATGCTCTCTGCTCCTTCTCCTCCATAACGTTTCACAGTGGCAAACTTGGTGGCCAGAAAGTGGTCAAATTCCTACAGGTTGTGAGAGAAAAGGTAAAGAAAGACACGGATACACAAATACGTGACATTAACATATGAAATGTGATAAGGACATGTCAAATAATACAGTACATTTTATTTGCAGTTTATATAAATGGATGTTATCCTCCTTTTTCTTCTTGGCATTACCTGAGATTCCAGCATGATCTTGGCCAGCTGCCTCCTCTCCTCGGTGGAGAAACTCTTCTTCTTGAGTTCCTCAAAGCGGTCAGCGAACCACTCCCTCTCCTCTATGCTGCTCAGCTGGCTGGTCTCCACTGACAGGTGGCCACAGTAGACTTCTTCCAGGTAGGCCTGAACCTCTTCCACTGAAGCCTCCGCTTTGCCAAAATGTCGTAGACCTGCAGAAGCACACATAGGGGAGTGATAAGTGAACAGAGGGGGCATTGTTTTGGGTTTAAGTTTCTACAGTTGAAAGGTAAAACCATCCTCCAACCCTTTCCATCCTTAGGTGTATTAAACAATAAAACATTAATAATATCGTTGTTCTTTGTAGATCCCGGCCAATATCAGCAATCTGTATCAGTGTTTATAACAGCTGATAAATGTCAATTAAAAAAGGCAACAACGCGCGCTTGGAATGCCACAAAACGCAGCAATCAGCTGACATAATCAGCTGTGATTTTGTTCAAAGTATTATTTGTAACAATAAAAAAACTTAAACTGCATTATGTCATGTTATCTTGGTGAGGTCTCAAAACTACACTTAAAAAATGTTAGGGATAATCGTTGTTTATGTTATGTGTTTCTAAAAAGAAGAAGAAAAAAAGCCGATATATTGGATTTTAAAATATAAAATTTGCCCAATACTCAGATAATTGACACTGTAAGCATTAAATATGATATAAATGAATAACTAATTAAAAGTATGAAATGAATCAAATACATTTTTTTACGTTCTGGCATCCTCCAAAAATAATCATAGAGTAAGTTTATATGCATGCGATTTTGTCTTTCTGACAACTTATCTGAAAGCTTTATTTACTAATTACTTTAAAAATTAAGATTTTTGCACAAAAAAACATATGAAAATGTACAAATACAGCTGAAAGTCAATACATCCACTGACAGAAAATTTACTGGGAACTAATTTGATAACCGTTTCGTTATTTTTCATGCAAAATCTTTTCATGGTTGCAGCTTCACAAATGTGAGGATTTGCTGCTTTTCCTTTTAATTATATTTATTTATTTTTAATAATTTTGAGGTTTGGACTACCGGTTGAACAAAACAAGCACTTCTTAAAAAATCCTACTTTTACATTAATGCATGAGTAATAATAATATTAATCCTATGATATAATATATAATAGTAGTAGTAATTCCAAAGGACAATTTTCTACATCTGTACATTTAAAACAGTTTCAATGCAGGTTGTTTCTTTACAGTGCGATATTAGTACTTTTACTTAAGTAAAGGATCTGAAAATTTCCTCCACCACCTTTACTTGCAAAGTAAAAGCCTTTTTAACAAGTATAGATTACATAATGTTGCACATATAGAGTAACAAATCATGGTTAGAAGGAGACACTGTCATTTTCCCAACTTGTGATGCATGCTTTCTGTAGGTTTCCATCTACAGCTGTCATTTACCTGAGGTGTTGAGTTTTCCTCCAATGGTGCCGGTCAGCATGTCTATCTCCGGGACAGTGTCGGTCACAGGCTTTTGGGGTAGTAAGGGATTAATTTTAGCAGCCTTGTGCCCATGTGCTCTGTATGCCTCCACCAGACGAGCAAGACCATGATCTGAGCACAAAGCAAAACACCAGGCCGCTGTGAGGATGAGTTGTCCCAAAACACACTGCAGCTTCAATGTCAGCCACTGGGTGCAACCTCGACTGATCGCAACAAAATCATCCTCTAATTTAACTATTTAAATGGGAATTAGATGTTTTACACAAGTATAAAACGAATACAGTAGTAAAATAACAAAACAAACCTGAATGCATACATGTCTCAGTCAGTAGCGTTATTTTAGCACGACAAAGACGCCTTCTTATCTGGTGATGTTAAGTTTTTGAATTAACCCCCTACTGACCTTGATTTAGTGCCGCGATGCAGTCGCTCTGCAACTTGTGGCACCTCTCTGTCTGTTTGGGCCGGTATCCATAAACACCTTTCTCGGTGTGGTAACAGCAGCCGACAACCTGCCGGGCGACACAGGGTGGCAGTCTGCTCAACGACGTTTTCAGGAAAAGTAGGGCCGACATGTTTTTAAGTGTACGTTAAAGCTTAATTTAATCTTTTAGCGGCGCACACAGGCCGACGTTTAAGGAACAGCGGCCATAACGTTACTGCAGAAAGAGGCACGTTATGGGAGGAGACGCCGTATCGGAAGCTTATTGGCTCAGGTTCCTGCACTCGTTTCACAATAGTCACCAATGAAATCTTTCCTCTTTAGTTTTTTTTTTTTGTTCATACTTTTGTTCCAGGTTTATTCAACACAATATTTGTATTTGTAGTATACGAAAATCCATTTTGGAGCAACGGTGCATTATGTATGTAAATTCAAAGGTAAGTGAAGTGGCCCCTGTGACGTTGCGCAACAAGTGCAACGAGGTTAGTGCTGCGTTCACGTGCTCCTTGTAAATCCCATATTCCCTATTTGAAAGTTGGAAATCAGGATACCAATTGGTTTTGGTTAGAAACTGATCTTTTTCTATTTTATTGCCTTTATTCTACTTAATAATTGCTCAAGTCCCATTACTTTTAAATTGCATATAGGTGACGAATTAAAGTGAGTAGAAGTATGTGAATCAGAGAGGTGGGACCAAGACATTGTTTTACAAGTCACAAGTAAGTCTGAAGTCTTAGCACTCAAGTTACAAGCAAAGTCCCAAGCTGAGACAGTCAAGGCTGAATTCATAATGTGCTCTTCACCAAATGTAATACCATTTCATATTTCTAACAAGAAATGAGAAAAATGAAAAATATCTTTATTGAATAAAGCGTTAACCTGTACAGAAAAAAAGGCAGAGGTGTCACACAACAAATGTCATATAATCAGGCACACCCTGACCAATCTTAGATAAATGATAACGAAAAGAAGTTCAAAACCTTGAGTTCAACCTTTCTGACACAGTATCTAAAACACTCGAAGAGAGACCGGTATCAAACCAGCGTGGTGCTTGTTCAGATAACCCAGTGCTCTGAAACCTATTTCCAATTCAGAATGTCCTAGTCCTTATCAATAAGATAAATCACAACATCGTTTATTATCAGGAGACTTAATGTTATCAGTCACGACCTGTACAGTTAGTCCAATTATACCAAATTGTTCTGCTCACCTGGTAGGCTTTCTAAAGTAGATATATAGTAGGCATACAGTTATCCAAGGAAGGTTAAAATCAAGGGCAACTGGACTTGGTTGAAGATACAAGAAGACGTTTCATCCCTTTTTGTTTGTAGAGATTTGAAGCTAAAGTTGCACAGTAGACTGAGACAATATGTCTGGTTTACTGTAGGACCTCCACCACTGGGTGGAGATGTTTGACATCATATAGCATTTTGTAGAAGGTTAAGGTAAACTGTAAGAAGCATTTGGTCTCATAAAGTCATAAGGGTACTTTCCCTTGCTTTCAGAAATCTTAACTTGGGGTAGAGAAAATGTCAATTTGCTGTAACATGAAAGGATAAGGAGGAAAAACTGATGAGGAAAGATATTTTAGCATATTTTCACCAAGACTTCAATAAAAAATCATTACACAGCTCTTTAAAAACCCAGGGTACATTCCTATACCCATACTATTGTATATGTTCCAATATGTAGTATGTCAAGTGCAGTATGCCAAAAATACCACGATGTTCTACTGGATCCGGTCGCATTTTGCAGTATAAAAGCCAGCAAGCTCTTGTGGCTTTTTGGCCCACAATCCTATGCACAACATGAGTATGAGCAAGAAGATCAAAGTTCAAGGCACAATGTTATGATTAAGTGGTATGTTCCAACTGTATGCATACTGCATGCAACAGTGCGTGCTTTGTGAGGGCCTCTGCGTTATTTACTAAAACTAAAAAGTATGTACTTTGTAACGCAGCACCAGTCTGCGAAGTGCTCGGTCCATAGCTTATGATGGCTGGGGTAAAGACAGAGCTGCACACCATCTGCAGATTTACCTGGTACAATATACAGTATTATTTTCATGATTTCAAGAATTTGGTTTACATTTTTCCCTGTCACATCTGTTGGTCCTTACCTCACACCTGAGAATAATGACATATGATATTTTTCATATTCTGTCTGGCTGCCACTTCTGGAGCCATTTTGTTGGTATAGTCAGGGCCATTGTGTTTGAAGGCACAACATTTTTCAGCTTTCCAAAACATTGGTAAACATCAGGCTTCTAGGTACAACTACTATTTTAATGTACAC
Source organism: Micropterus dolomieu (assembly GCF_021292245.1). NCBI lineage: Eukaryota > Metazoa > Chordata > Actinopteri > Centrarchiformes > Centrarchidae > Micropterus > Micropterus dolomieu. The sequence continues at coordinate 12,831,119 of NC_060171.1, read as the reverse complement.
TGCTCAAAAAAATAAAGGGAACACTTAAACAACACAATGGAACTCCAAATCAATCACACTCCTGTGAAATCAAACTGTCCACTTAGGAAGCAACACTGATTGACAATCAATTTCACATGCTGTTGTGCAAATGGAATAGACAACAGGTGGAAATTATAGGTAATTAGCAAGACACCCCCAATAAAGGAGTGGTTCTACAGGTGGTGACCACAGACCACTTCTCAGTTCCTATGTTTCCTGGCTGATGTTTTGGTCACTTTTGAATGCTGGCGGTGCTTTCACTCTAGTGGTAGCATGAGACGGAGTCTACAACCACACAAGTGGCTCAGGTAGTGCAGCTCAACCAGGATGGCACATCAATGCGAGCTGTGGCAAGAAGGTTTGCTTTGTCTTTCAGCGTAGTGTCCAGAGCATGGAGGCGCTACCAGGAGACAGGCCAGTACATCAGGAGACGTGGAGGAGGCTGTAGGAGGGCAACAACCCAGCAGCAGGACCGCTACCTCCGCCTTTGTGCGTGGAGGAGCAGGAGGAGCACTGCCAGAGCCCTGCAAAATGACCTCCAGCAGGCCACAAATGTGCACATGTCTGCTCAAATGGTCAGAAACAGACTCCATGAGGGTGGTATGAGTGCCCAACGTCCACAGGTGGGGGTGGTGCTTACAACCCAACACCGTGCAGGATGTTTGGCATTTACCAGAGAACACCAAGATTGGCAAATTCACCACTAGCGCCCTGTGCTCTTCACAGATGAAAGCAGGTTCACACTGAGCACATGTGACAGACGTGACAGAGTCTGGAGACGCCGTGGAGAACGTTCTGCTGCCCGCAACATCCTCCAGCATGACCGGTTTGGCGGTGGGTCAGTAATGATGTGGGGTGGTGGGGGGCCGCACAGCCCTCCATGTGTTCGCCAGAGGTAGCCTGACTGCCATTAGGTACCGAGATGAGATCCTCAGACCCATTGCTATGCTAGACCTCATGTGGCTGGAGGGTGTCAGCAGTTCCTGCAAGAGGAAGGCATTGATGCTATGGACTGGCCCGCCCGTTCCCCAGACCTGAATCCAATTGAGCACATCTGGGACATCATGTCTCGCTCCATCCACCAACGCCACGTTGCACCACAGACTGTTCAGGAGTTGGCGGATGCTTTAGTCCAGGTCTGGGAGGAGATCCCTCAGGAGACCATCCGCCACCTCATCAGGAGCATGCCCAGGCGTTGTAGGGACGTCATACAGGCACGTGGAGGCCACACACACTACTGAGCCTCATTTTGACTTGTTTTAAGGACATTACATCAAAGTTGGATCGGCCTGTAGTGTGGTTTTCCACTTTGATTTTGACTGTGACTCCAAATCCAGATCTCCATGGGTTGATAGAATTGATTTCCATTGGTAATTTTTGTGTGATTTTGTTGTCAGCACATTCAACTATGTAAAGAAAGGAATATTTAATGAGATTATTTCATTTATTCAGATCTGGGATGTGTTATTTTAGTGTTCCCTTTATTTTTTTTGAGCAGTGTATTATCAATCCAACAAGGAAACTGTATAGTAAAAGAAGCAGAGATGCCAGTTTCTCCTCCCACAATAGTCATGTACAACAGACGCTGTAGTAGGGCACTCTGGGGAAAGAACAGTCTCAAATAGCTGAGGCAGGTGATTAACCTAGAAAATGTAAACATTTTTACTTTACTGTCTGTATACTATATTGTCTGGGGTGCAACTAATAATTATTTTCATTATCAATTAACAATGATGATCATATATCTATAAAATTAATACAATCCCACAACTGCTTGTTTTGTCTGACCAAGTGTCTAAAAATCCAAACATATCCAATGTACGACAATACAAAAACAAGCAAATCCTCACATTTAAGAAGCTGGCACCAACAAATACTTGTGACTTTGCTTGATAAAGTAATGTTCCCATTATTGGATTAATAGTCTGGTTTATAAGATGTCAGAAAATTCTTATAAATTGTCTTCACAATTTCCCAGAGCCCAAGCCAAGGTCTTCTATAACATACAAAAATAAAAGATATTCAGTTTCATCAAACTGATGTTCGATTCTGATGTCTGACTTATCATTTTCAGCTCTGAAAGCATTAATCCACTATCATAATTGTTAGCGATCAATGGTCTTGATCAACTTAATCTTTTAACTACTACTAGAGTCTAAAATAACATGCCTTTCTACAGTTTAGCTATAGAGGCCTTTATAATTAACATAAGACAGACCCCAGCCCATTTAACACCAGGGAGTAAACCTGATTTCCACCCGTCTGTTACTGCTCAGAAAAAACCAAAGAAGCACAACGAAGAGAAACAAGTTAGCGAGACATGACACACTGGGGGAGGGAGGGGTGGTTTGTAAAATGTCTTCACAACACTGGACAAGCACAACACACAAAGACACACAGTCCATATTAGGGGAAATGGTTTAATTTGGAGACAGAGGCAAAGAAACACACCACACATGAACAAACATTGACCAAAAAAAGAACACAGAGTCTTTCGGCTACACACGCCGCTATGGGAAAAACAGAAAACTCTACACAGGTAAAAAGCAAGGCTCAAACTAAACAGTTAACTCTTCAACTAAGACAATTATCCACACAAGTTGTCAAAATCCTGATGACCACTAAACTATGTGGACAGCACAAATACTAACATGAAACTTACCACGAGTTAGAGGATCCCAACCCCCCCGAAACTGAAACTGATTAACGAGTGAAGAAACATGTAGAGATCGAAGTAAATTCAAAATCAGGCATCTTTTTAGAGACAAAAAACCAAAACAACAAAAAAAAAAAAATTGCTTGACACCACCAAGAGGCCAAACTCAAGACCTGGTCAAGGCAAGGCCACATTGAGAGGCCAGACAATTTTTTTTCCCAATATAGATTTTTTTCCTTTAATTTCCAATATAAAAAGCTTCACTGGTACAAAATACATATGAACAACCAGTTGTAGAAATTGGAAAGCCTGTGTATGTCTTTTTTTCTCTTTTTCAAATCCCACCCAGTTTCAAAAAAATTGATTTTCACTGAACAGAAGAACTACTGTATGTATAATACAGATCACATCAAGATGCACCCACTTTGGCTTTCATCAAGACAAGATAAAACATCTATTAAATTATTGGTGGAACATGAACAAAGTCCTACCGATTATCAGACAAGAAAATAACACAAGATGTTTTTTTTTTTCTTCCTCCTCCTCCTCTCTTCTTTTGGATCAAGACAATATCTATAGAGATGCAAAGCTACCACACTGTCAAAAAAAAAAAATAGCACTTCAGAATATGAAAACAGAAGAAAGAGTGATTGTTAAGAGCTTGATGAGATTTGTGATGGAAGCCCCTGAAGTGAGTCAAGTTCCTGTTGGGACCGCTGTGGACTGTACATTGTGCTTTTTTTATTCATTCACAGTAACACTTCACCATACAACACATCGCCGCACATCTGCAATCATTTCAGTGTTTGACACACAATTCTATCATTTTAAGATCTTATCAACATGGCTCCCAAGTTTGTTTACTTGAGTTTTAGCTTGTTTTATGACTTTTTTCAATTCCAAACAAAATTCCCTCAACACATTCGATCACCAATCGTGATTTGTATCGCAAAGTGTTACAGTACACGTGTTCACACTCACTAAGAAAGAGGTTTAACCTTCAAATGTATAGGGAAGTTTATTGTTTATCTACAATTTTTTAATCAACTGTTCAAATTGAGTACATCACAATACACATTTACCAATAACTCAACACACAGAGTGGGGGAGAGGATGAGGAGAAGGGGGACAAGAGCTTTCATGACACTGGCATAAATAGACAAAAAAGGCGAACTGCAGCAATCTCTAAACCAAGGCCTAATAAGGATGTGTAGGCAGTTTCTAGACGTATATATGGCACTTTGAATATTGTATTGCATTTGGATAGAAAAAACACACTGTAAAAAGCACATGCCCATATTAAAAAGTGAAATCAGTGGTACCTTGAAAATTTGGGGATTATAAGCGCACACACACACACACCCCCCCCAATTCTGTAACAGTGATTAGCTCCCACAATTGTGCTTAACGTTTCCTTACAAAACTACAACACTTTCCCTCGAGCACGGTTTCTAATTTGGTACCCATTTATTTTATGTATTTAGGAATATTTATGCATTTTGAGAAAGGAAGAAAATCCAAACCAAAAAAAAGGAAAAAAAAAAAAAAAAAAAAAAGTCAAATGGTGACAACTGTGCATTTTGTATTGTAATCCTGTGTGAGTATCCACACAAAAAAGCCCCTGAGTTGACAACTCTTTAGCGCCATCAGGTATGCAGTTTTAGGTAACCCTTCTTTGGGGGGAGGGGGGGGAAGTGGTTGTTATTTTACCAAGGTTGTCTCAACAACTTGTAGTACAAGACAAAATACCACCCCGGTAAAAAAAGTGTAAACTTTGTGCTGAAAAAATGGAATGTATTTATAAACCAACACTATAGTGGTGGATTTAGTAGTATTAATGTGCTGTGCATTGTGTACGACTAAAACATGATACTGGAAGTCACTTAAAAGAACGATCAGCAAAAAACAAGAAAAAAAAGCAAGTGTGTGTCTATAAAATGTGCAGAGACCCACAGGCCATGTGTTGTGTCCAAGTGATCTCTTCTTCAGGGGCTCCCACATTTGCAATCACAGAAAGAGAGAGAGAGTGTGAGAGTGTGTGTGTGTGTGTGTGTGTGTGTGTGTGTGTGTGTGTGTGTGTGTGTGTGTGTGTGTGTGTGTGTGTGTGTGTGTGTGTGTGTGTGTGTGTGTGTGTGTGTAAAGAAAACTAGGTAATATTACAGGACAAAAATGTGTGAATTCAAAAACAGTTTGACACATGGGCACTTTAACAAAATAAAAACAAGAAGACATTGTCTGGCATCTGTATGATTAACAGACATAGTAAATCCATCTTTCAACATGAGGCATCCAAACTAAACCAAAGTGAAACATCCATTAATTAAATTATTAATGAGAAATTCACAAAGTCAACAAGACGTACCGTGGAAGTTGAACACTAAATTTTTCTTCAAACGCAGGAGAAAAAGAAAGAGAAATCTACATATTGTGACCCTGGAAAAAAAAAAAAAATAATAATCTTTTCCCCCCAGAAGTTGAAATTACAAGTAATGCAGAGGATTTTTGACTTAAAGTGTTTAATTTTCTAGAAATTACCCGCAAATGGTCACGCTGATCAAACTGATTTTTAGTCCTCTTTAAAAATGTAGTACACTGAAGACCCCCCGACACAGATGACATTACAACATAATCTACAAAAAACCCAAAGTTTTGCCTGGGTTCTGTTAGTTAAACTTCTATAGATTCAATGGTATAAAATATAGGTAATCTAAGTGTGCATTTAAACCACAGATTGTCTATTTGTGAATCAGTTCTAAAAAAGTTGACTCATGTAGGTAGTCATTTCTCCAAACAGAGCAAATGTACCTTTTATTGTGCCATCAATAGTTCAAAAAAAAAAAGTAAATACACTGAATATTTTTGTAAATGAAAAGGAAATATATTTTAAATAGCCTTGGTGTAAATCTTCACACTACCGGCAAAATGTAGAGATCATTACAGAGCACTGAGAGGGGTTTAACTCGTCAGACTTTCAAAAAGGTGTTGAAAAGTGGTCTTTAGCATGTTTTTTTTTTTGTTAAAGAAGCCAACATATTGCTAATGGCACCAAATAGCACAGCTGTGTGCCAATCCCTGTATTCAACTTTCAAGTGAACTTTACTGAGAGAGGTAAAAAGAAAGCAACATAAAAAAAAACATTTCTAAAAATAAGAAATCCCACAGGTTTTTAAAACATTCGCAAAAAAACAAATTTTGCAAAAACAAAACAAAAAAAACGTCTTAAATGAATTCAACGCAGGTAAGTTTTTCACATTGATTTGCTTGACCTCTCTCCCACCTGTCACATTTCTATACAGAAAAAAACAAACAAGAAAAAAAAAAAAAAAAAGGATATACATGCAGAAAAATCAGGTTGAGCTAAGGTCAAGGGTCAGTGGGTGGCCAGGTATTGGTCAGGCGAGCTTAGAGAGACATCACAGACAATGGTGGGATGATGAGGCCAGGAGTTTGGCTTGGCTTTCAACATCATGAAGACATGCTAGGCTAATGATGAGCAAACAGGCATGGAGATTTGTTCTAAAAAAGGAACAAAAACACGAAAGGAAGAGATAGAGAGGGGAGAGAGAGAGAAGACAAAGAGGAGAGAAAAGAAAGTTAGGGGCACAGCACAAGAATCGTTTAGCCATGAGGCACAAAAAAACAACAAAAAAACAACGCCAATCACCACATACAGTAAGGACAGAGTGGTAAACATCTCCCCCTCCCACCTCTTGCTCTCCTGACACACAAAAACAATACATAGATTTAAGGAAGTGACACCACTGGGACATATGCCAAAGACTCCAACATGCAAACTGTATACTTGGCACCCAAAGAGATCCATCTAGAGCCAATCCCTTGTGAGAGACTTGGAGGATGGATGGAATGACTGGAAGGGGTTGTTAATAGAGAAAAGAGAGGTAGCCTAGCTCAACATGGCTTAGATAATGACACGACAGAGAGAGAGAGGAGCGGGAGACAGAAAAGGGAGAGATATGGGGAGCAAAGATGAATGAAGAATTTAGAGTGCAAAAGATTTTCACATTGAGAATGACAAATGAAAGAGACAGACTACATGGAAAAAGCCAAACACGTGTTGAAGCTCTGGGTTTACGTGGCCTGGCTTCAGCCCTTCAACACAACAACTGATCCTTAGTCAACCTGTCTAGCTTGACCTGAAGGCAATGAAATGGCATGGAAACACACCTGATGCTCTCCACTAATTACAGTGACACAAAATACCTCCAGCGAACACTGACTCCAGTGATAATCATAAATAATCATATACATTAAAATATTTAATCCGACTGAAATCACATTATAAAACCTCAGGAATGAAATACAGTAAAATGTGGAAAGATCATTGCAAACCATGTTTTTTTTTTTGTTTGTTTTTTTTTTTTAGGAATAGAGTGAGTCTCCCTCCTGTGGTGGGCTCCTTTCCCCATGTCCCACTGAGTCTCTGCTGTGGTGACCTTGGCTGGAGGGTGAACTTACCCTAGCAGTGCTAGCATTAGAGCTGGGGAGGGGGGGGGGGGCCCAGGGCTAGGATCAGTAGGGTTTGCTGTCGTTCTTGGAGCGCTTCAGCTGAACCTTCAGCCTCTTCATTCCAATCTGGAAACCATTCATGGCCTGAATGGCAGCTTGCGCAGACACAGGATTGTCATAGCTGACGAACCCTGAGAACAAAATGGTGGACGACACGTTACATACATTTAACTAACAATATTTTAAGCCGTCTCACTTGCTCAATAGTAAATAAAATAATGATACCCAAATTTTTTTTTTGAAAAGCTGGTCATCCATCAAGTAAAAAATATTGACACAATTTCAAGTTGCAGTATTGCACTTATTTTAAATTAAATGGATTCAAAAATAAAAACATTTACAGTTTAAACAATAAGGAAAACAATCCTTTAATCTCGTTTAACAAAAATACAATATATAGTTTTGTTCGAATGAATTTAAAAACAGAAAATATTTCTCTGTCAACATACATGTTTTTTCCTAATACACAGTATGTGCAGAGAAAATGAATTTGTGCGTGGCTGTTGCTTAACATCAATATTGGTTCAGCTTTATTTCAATGGGAGGCCAGGGTGTAACTAAGGAATAATGATATCTTAATATCCACAATACAACGTAGCAGTTTGGAAAGGGATATCAATTCTAATAAAGAGGGCTTCAGGCCAGTGGTGCCAACTCACTTACCAAAGCACTTGCTCAGATTGGTCTGTTTGTCAATGAAGACTTTGGCAGAGACCACATTTCCAAAAGGCATGAACATCTGCAAAAGATCCTGGTCCCCAAACTCCTGGGGCAGGTGGTAGATGAACAGGTTGGCGCCCTCTGGCCCTACTCCATTTGGTAAGAAAACCAGACACTCAAGTTAGATACAAACTGAGGCACAATCAAATAAATCTTATTTAGAAATCAGATGAAAATCATGTTAATTAAATAATGTGAAAACAAACTGATCAAAGTGATGTCAGAATGTACTGTTGCGGGCCGAGGATCTGCTCACCTTCCTTCTGACTGCCAGCAATGCTCTGCTGAAGGAGAGACTGGCCGTAGAGGGAGGGCAGGGCGGAGGCTGTGTACTGCTGCATCCCTGAGTAGGCCTGGGTCAGAGCATCCATGGAGCTGGCTGCTGACCCATTGGCCATGGAGGCTCCCAGGCCTCCATTCATCGTCCCCATACCTTTTAAAAACAGAAAAGGTTAAATGTTTTTGGCCACCAGAGGGCAGAAAAACAAACTTTTATAAACAGGATTTCTCTTGGCAGGTTACACTCCTTGGCCATTTTATTAGGTACACAGATACACTCTGCAATGCAAACCACTACAGCTCTGCCACATTTTCTACCTTGTATGAAGCTTATAATGGCCAGTTTTTGTTAAAACCTTCCGTAAGGTCATAGATAGTGGTGGTGTTACTAGTATTACATTACAGTGAAATGGGTTTCTAATTGCAACATTGAAGAAGTTGCCTTAAGCTTATCTTGAGTGTGCAACTATTAGCAACTAGGTGATTTAGCTTTTATCCAGCTATTCAAAAAGGACATTCTTACCACCAACACTGCTGGTGAGAGCATTGAGATTGAGGCCCATAGAGGTCCCAGTGAGACCCTGCAGGGTGCCCAGAGATGCCAAAGTGCTCATGGCAGCACCCGCACTGGACCCTGCTGTTGAACCGGCTGTTTGAGGACAGAATTTTTAAAAAAAAAAAAAAAGGACATATGGGTTACCACAGGGGTGACTTGCTCAAGTCCAAAACACTACACATCACTCTAAACGTCTAGCATCTTTACCGCAAATTGTTATGGTTATGAGGGGATGACACAGCAGTAAGGGGGCAGTTAAAAATCTGTCTGTTAACGAGAAGAGGTCATTACCGCAGCAGTAATATGCTAAACTTGGACAGATGGAGCCAATGTATATTTACACAGATTAAATGAAAATGGGGCTCTCATAAAATTTTATATGTGGGTGATTAAATCCCATAAAATAAATGAGGGATGGCTGAGGGCCGTTAGGCAAATAGTGTACGAGGGAGGTTTGCAGAGCATTTAGTAGGTACCATTACAGCAGCAGGAGGGTTAACTCCTGAACATATACATTTATCTCAAGAGGTGAGGAAGTTTTATTTAGACCAAACAAGGTCAAAAACTCAAGAAAGCAAAACACATCCATAAACAAGTGGAACTGCCATTGGCTCGCACTGGGTGCTCAATACTGTGTCAGTACATGCACACACTGCAAGTTTAATTACCTGAACTAGCCAGGGCTCCCAGGGCTCCACTGCTTGCAGACAGGGCGCTGGTGGAAGTCGGGCTGCCAGAACTCTGAGCTGCAGCTGCAGCAGCAGCTAATGTGGCCAAGTTCTGCAGCTGAAGGGGATTCACACCTGCTGAGAGAACAAAGACACAGAGGTGATAATCAAAGACTTTCCAAATGTATGCTCAAGTTCTTGCAAACAAATGCTTTTCCAATACATCTGAGAGGGCAAACCTGTCCAGGACGCAAATACAGAAGCTTGACAAGTTTTTGGGACTATGCAATCAATTTAAAAACATGTTCTCTCTCAGCTTTCTCTATAATCATACAGCCTGGATGCAAATTAGTGTACTTGCAAACAACTTCACTGCTTTCTATTCACCCTTACTAATCCTTAGAAAGTTATCTTTCATCATCTTTATTTGTCTGAAGCATTGTTTTGTTTACTAATCATATTTCACACATTTCATTTGGTCATTTTGCTTAGATTTTTTTTTTGTTCAATAAAGCCATAGTGTTGTGTTTCACATTGGTTTGAGGGCTGTATTAGTTGAGAGTACTTAATTCAAATGGGAAAAATGCAGTATTGGTTTTCATATTAGACATGAAATTATTATTATTACTTCAACATACAAAACCAGTCCTACTATATTTGCTGTGTGCGCCATTTGTTGCTTTAAACATAGAGTATTTTTCCTCACAAGTCTATAGCTTTTAATTTTTACCAAGTCATGGTTATGTATTGTGTGTGCAGTCTGGCTCACAGGAAGTAGGGCTTGGTATAAGCCTGCCATTGACTATTTCAGTTCACTAATTCTCCTCCCCTTCCACGATCTTTTCACAGTATTTCGCAAGAGCCCAGTTGCTGCTCCCTAGGTTTAGTGCCACCCAAGACGATTGTGACTGATTTAAAGAAATACAAACAAGTCAGCCAGACCTTATAGTGCTGGAACGGTGCTTTTCAAAAAAAGGTGTGGAGATGCAAGACTAGCACAGGTCTCGCTGATTATTAATGCGCCACTGATCTGAAGGAGTAATGTGATTTACTGCCGTGAAAATAAGTGGGAGTAGCGCGAGTCACAAGGCTGGTGACATGAAAAGTCTTGGCTCGTTCATCTATAGAGGATGACTTAAGGACAGTGGTTTCAACATCTGAAGGAGTGAACTCACCTCCTAGCCTTTGAATGCTGTTGAAACTGCCTTGGTTACTTGTAGATGTGGCCTGCTGGAGCAACTGTTGAGGACAAAGAAAAAAAGATTTAATTTCAGAATCAAATGGAGGGACACATAATTAATTCTTAAATTATCAACAGTATAATCGCAACTGGTTGTCTTGTTGAATTTCACAACACGTTGACAACTGACAGTGTTGCCATTATACTGTAAACGTAAGAACAAAGTCTGGATGCTGTGATCTTGGCTTTCATAAACTCACCCTTTAACGTGATGCTTTGTTCTGTTTATTTGTTTATTGGGGAAAAGAATTTTAGTGATTTAGGCTCCATTTACACTTGTCATTTCAAGCACATTCAGTATATATTAACCACATTTATGAATCTCCGTTGGCCAGATCACAAATCTGATTACAACCAGTCTGTTTACCGAGCTACATGCAAATGACAGTTCACCCTCCTCCAAGAACAACTTGCAATTCACTTCCATTAATAACAGTTAAGCCAGAGTTAATGAATGAATCGTATCTATGAAATACGAGTGAGACAAAAGTATCATCTTCACGGCTCTAACTCACACCAATCCCTCACCCACATTTGATCGTGTGCATATAAATTGCTGGAGCAGATTTTCCTGCTTGCTTTAATGGAGAGAGAACAATTGATAATTTCAGTGTAATTTTAGTATAACTTCTGCTGCCATTATCACAAGGACAGACCATCGATGTAGAAGAAAATCAGATCGTGAGTGGCTACAGACTTACTGACTTTGTCAGTGAGGTAAAGATTATGTATGGGTCACCTCCTACAGAGGTGGTTTGAGCAATCAGATTTCAATTCCTCTTGAATGCTTCTTGGATACATTCACACAGCTTTCTTGAGATCAGATAACTATCCAATCCACATCAAGTGACAAAGTGTAAATGGGGTCTAGGTTTAAGGTGTAGCAACAACGCAGGAGCAAGGTTTGTACAGAAAATCTACATCTTAACAAATGTCATGTTTTTTATTGCCTCTATTTCCATTTATTCACAATGTATGTGATATTTGGGTGGAACAGCAGTTCAAATCAGGTTTTACCACTTAATGTGCATGCAATAGCCTCAAAAGCTGTAGTATCCTGCAAGAAACACAAATGGCACAGCTGTTCATGTTAGGTCCCCTTTTAAGTCACATGCTCATGGGCTTAGAATCAGAGGAGGCATAAGTCACATGTAACTCATGAAAGACTGAGTAAAGATATTCCCATTTTGAGCCAAAGACAATAAGTTTACTGTGCAGTATTTCAAATTATATTAAAACCCAAAAATTCTGCACCATCACACTGTATATGTATTAGGCCTTGTTGAAGTAATCTTTTTAAAACTTTAAAATAATTCCAACAAATGATCCAAACGTTTGAAGCAGGGTCCAAAATTTGTATTCACCACTCGTTTTAAAAAATGTACTTTGTGAATAAAATAAATTAAGGTGACGGGGTAGTTGAAATATACATACTTCATTACAAACCCTCATCACTACAAAACACAAGTTGAATGACCAAATTTTGCTTTGCATTGACTCTGCACAGTAGTGGTAGCATGTAACGTATGACCGTCAATTATTGAATCGTATTTCCTTGATTGACATGGACTGTCCACTGTCATTACGGTTATCTTGCTAGCTCAGTGTTTCCACTGCTAATTTATCTGTGGTATACACCACACAACTCTGCTTTGACAAAAGTAGCAGGAAGCTGTAGTAACGCTACATGAAAAGCGACATTTTATTTCTCTTCTGTGACAGTGAGCACAACTTTCGGTGACTTTTATGCTTAAATAGCCATGTTATGGCTGACTAAAGTAACTTAACTGTCCCTTACAGCATACACTTTTCTGTGACTGCAACATCATGCTGGTACTCCTTTTACACACTGGGAGAGACTTGCTTCCCACAACAGGTCTGTTAGCCTGCGTAACTCACAAAACAGGATCACCTCAAAATATAGTTCAATACAACATATCCCTCTGAAGAATCCTGCCTGTGTGTTCATACATGAACCTAAACACATAATATAACCAGCAATACTCAAACTAGATCCTCAAAAAAATAAGACCTATAATCAAGACCTCTGCTATCTGACTCCACCTACACAATTTATTGCAAACATTGTATTTCTAACATGTTTGATGTGTTGCTGTGTATATGTATTCCTTCATATTGTCTGGTAGTAGGGATTTAACGGTAAACCATGGTAAAATTCCCTCCGGTTATTACCTTACACATTTTAATTACCATGATAACTGGGTACGGTTAACCGCGCGGTTATAATCTCACGGCAAACACTGTCCAGCGTCTCGCAGAAGCAGGCGCACATGCGCAGAATGCAACGTGTGTTTGGGTCAATGACAACACAGTAGAAGACAGCGCTGCGGAGATGTTTCAGTCACTCTGAAGTACGGTCATATTTTAGTTTTATGAGAGCGCTGAGGGAATCTTGATTGAAGAAAATAACCTAATGCAGGGTGAGTTAACTTTTAGCTTTGGTTTGTCTGATTTGCTAACAGCGTGTAAACTGAAGCTGTCAGTGTTGCTGCTCTTGTAAAAACGCTACATGTTGTTCCGTTTCTGTGTGCGTCCTGTGTCGGCAGAGTCTATTCGTCCACTGCACATGATAACATGTTACGCAGTTCAGTCAACCAACCAGCATATCTAGAAATGCGACTCCTCTGTATTTATGTCAGTTTTTGGGCTCATTGCAGTAACTATCACTGTCTTCTAAAGACTTATTTGTTTTCATGTAATTGTGCACAGGGTCATTGTATTACCTATAAAATATTGATAATGCACACTTAGATGATTTTCATATGTTTACAAAAGGTATTTGATGTTATTTTATTTTTTATGCAAACAAAATGGCAATTGTGTGTAAAAAACTCTCAGTTTTCAGTGTTTCAGTACATTTTAATTTTTTTTGGCACAGTTTCACAATACCGTGATAATACTGATAACCGTGATCATTTTGGTCATTATAATCGCGATATGAAATTTTCATACCGTTTCATCCCTTTCTGGTAGTCTGTTTTTTATTTTATTTTGATAGTTGCACTTTATAAGTCAAGGGGACCTCAAAGTCAACATATGGCTAAACTATGAATACATTTTGTAGAAACTAAAAAACTGTGCCGTGATAATACATGAGTAATTGTGCAACACTTACAGCCAGGTACTGCGGCGTGAGGGTCCCCAGGCCGGCCAAGTTTCCCCAGGTGGAGGCGCTGTTGAGCTGCTGAATCTGCTGAACAAGCTGCTGCTGCAGGCGCCGCTGCTCCTTATCTCTCTGTGTGTCAGCAAACTTCACCACCAAAGGTGAGGAACAGCCCTGAAGCAGCGAAGGGGTCAAAAACATTAGACCAATTCAGGAGCAGACCAAGGAACTCACAGTTCATTTCCCAATGCAAGGACACAGTCATTGCAAGGATTTTATTTATTTTTAAGGGGGGTGTATCATCTATGCCTCAAGACAGTTTTTTTAATGTCTGTTGCATTCATACCAAAGCTAACACACAGAGGACATCTGCCATGCATAGCTTTGTCACATTCCAATAGGGGCACCAGACAATACTGCAGACAGTGAACATTTTAGCACTATGAGCAGCTGACTCCACAGACAAGCAGACAATAGATGGAGACACTTAAAAACAGACATTCAAACGAGGATATGTTGGCAGACACTAACAAGAAAAATGCAATACAATATACACAATCTCACAAACCGTCACATACTGATCAGACAGACGTATGAACATGAGGCATGCGGTGCAAAAGTATTTTGAAAGCTGAGAGCCATACAGGGACCAGGCTGGACAAGGAAACTGAGTTTGGCACTAGCAGCACCTCCCACAGCAGCTGAGAATTGGGAAGGTTATGATTTGGGGGGTAATAGGTGGCACCACCACTGGGGCATGCGTTTAATCTGGTAGGAGTAGTGTTACGTTTGGTTGGGCTCCTAATTAGACTTGGTCTGATGCTTCACTGGGGAGCCTCTGACCTGCTAACTGTCAAATTACTGCTGCTCCACTTCCACAAAGACACCATTGGCTACCATTGGCTACAACAACATGGACCCAGTTTTTGAAGAAATCTAACGGGATAGCTGCTCCAGTGTAGGTTAATTCTTTGTTAACATATATTTGACGGTGTGGGCTCTTTTCCCTGTGGTCCAAAATAAAGATTGATTATGGCAGACTGTGATGGCTCGACTCTGACATATTATAAGAATCAATAAATGAGATGCATTTTAGTTCATCCCAAAATTAGAGATGACAGCTATTCTTGTTGTGTCCTGTTAGCTCCGGATTTAGTAGCTATGTGAGAGGCAATGTTTCAAGTTTTATTCAATTATTTTGCAGACGACAATGTAATTTTGTAATTAGCAAGAGTGGTTTTGGAAATGACTCATGCTCTGTGATGAATGGACGCCATCTGCTCGGACAGGTTCTTCGTCTTTCCAACACAAGAGGGCAGCAGAATGTATGAGGTGGGCAAGGGGGGAAATGAGAAATAGGTGCTAAGGGGTACAGTACCTCCATAGTCTGAGAGTGATGCATGGTTTTGATTGCATTCTGTGCCATTGCCCTGGTAGCAAATGTGACAAACGCACAGCCTGTAGGGGGGGGAACAATAGGAGGGGAGGGGGGAGGGGAGGGGGGGTGGGGGACAAGAAGAAACAAAACAAGACAAAAGGTTTGGACAACTCGTTATGAACCCCAAAAAAAACCACATTACAGTACAGAGAATGGCAACTTCCAAGCACACAGAACCACCCTCACTGGTTAGCACACGGAGAAAGAAACACAACAAGAACAGTAACACGTGTCACATGAGCACAGTGATCGACGGATTAAATTGCCCCCCGAAGAGGCTTGATTATGTGGTGTCATGGTGAAACAGTCCACGTAATTATATATACACATAATGTACACATAAATACACACTGAAAGGCTTTGATTTGCTAAAATATGTCCGCAAACCAAAAAAAAAGGTATTAAGGGCCGACTTCAAATTTTGGTTATGCGTAGATTTACTAGAAAAAGAGCAGAAATTCATGGCCAACTGTCTCTACTATGAGGTTTTATCGTATATATCAACTCGAGAGCCTCGTGCTGCCTGCTATCGGGGGCTTTATGCAGTAGGGAGATATGTAGAGATGCGTCGACAAGCTAATTCTAGCCTTTGTAGAGTGTGATGAAGGAGGTGGTAGAGGAGGAGCTGAGCCGCCTGCCAGCTGAGCCCACGAACACCAGCAGCCAGCGGTTGCCAAGGCGACGGGCCATTGTGCCGGACAGCGAGTGCCGTGGCCCTTCACTGCGAGATGTGGAGGCTGAGCGTAACAGTGATGGGAGGATAGACTACAGGGATGGAATTGGTACCCATGTAGGTGAATAGCACTTGATTTGGGGGTGAAGGGGTTGAAATGAAGTAAGGAGGGGCTTGTATAAATACTTGATGAGAATATGTAATTGGCTACGCTGTAGATGGCGGCTGTGAGGCCAAGAACACTGTGCCTATGCTGAAAGCACACCTACCTCTGCTCTGACCATCTGGTCCACGGAGAATTCGGCACTCTTCGATCTGTCCGAAAGAGGAGAACATCATTCTGATCTCGTTCTCTCCATATTTCTTTGAAACCATTCCAATGAAGAGTTTTCTGTCTTCTACCGCTGCAGAAGGATGGAAAGAGAACAGCTATTCAGTAAAAATCCAAACAATTATGGAGCAATAGAAGAGGCTGTGACATCAGGCGCTAAATCATGCGCCTCTTTTTTGGTGCAAGCTCTCTCCTTGTCAGGCTGCCACATTTTCTGCCTTTTCTACAAATCTCTGCAACCTGCAGCTTTGTTTTCCCTCAGTGTCTACTTCTCTAGACAGAGGACTGTATCATCAATTTGTGCTCTCCTCCAGATCCTCCGTTTCTGCTCTACTATTCTCCTCTTGGTGCTTTTTGAAGCCCTTCATCCTCCTGACCCCTGATACTATAAAGAAATATTGTATGCTGCACATTCCTTGAAATAGGTCATTCCCATGCCATCATTTTGGCATTTGAGACAATCCAGCCCCCACCTTCTTTTAAAATCTCACACGCCATTTGTCTTGGCTAAATCTAAGCCTTCTATGGCTTTTCTTCAACAGATATCATCTCTATAGCGACTTTGCCAGCCCCCTGGCTGCTGCCTGCATGTCACATGAATCAACTTACCACTTGTTTTCTCACTGTCAGCAGGTTTCATCTGGATAGGATGATGCATCTGGAAAAAAATAAAATAAAAATGGGATAGAGAAATGGTTAACACTGGACCTGTCACCATTACACTATGCAGGTGCTTGGCCTCCTTACCTCGACATTTTATTCCTCCCCCAAGCATTTCTCACCACCACTCTAAGACCATCATCCCTCACCAATGCCAGATTCATGAGGGGATCAAATTCTCCTGTATCCTATTTCACTTCTTGCACACTGGTGATTGAACTTCCCTCAACATCCCTCATCTTCTATAGAAGAACTTTAAAGAGATGGTTAACAAGCAAGCCAGTTCTGTATTACATCACACGGGGAAGGCGCAGCTAATCTGAGCTGTGAAAAATCTAATTTGAGTTATCTAAACATCTGTGAACATGACATGCTTTCTCAAGCTGCGTTCATTCTGTGAGAAAGCAGATTCAGAACAACTGCTATAGGATCTGTCATGTCATTTAATAAACACTTTCGTCCAAGGCAAATCACAGAACTTCAAGTGAATATATTTTTAGCACATCTACCTGCCATGCAGCCTGAAAGAGAGGACATAAATCTAGCCGTGAGATGCCGGAGCAGGTTGTACTTATGAAAAGTGGTGGGTTTGTTTTTGACAAGCACAAAAGAGAAGCAGACAGATGGCCTGCTCAGTATGGGCACTGGCTAGCATCACTGACCAAGGAGAGTGAGGCACAGAAGGGAGAGACAACAGGAACAGGGAAACAAGCTTTTCCACTGTCACGCAAACCAAACTCAAGTCACTTGCAGTCAATGCCAGTAACAGTGGGACCGGTTATTGGGATTTGAGAGCTAAGCTGATAGACCACACTTTATTTGAAATGTCTGGCTGATTGATAGCCCTCTCCAGTGAAGAAAGCTATGCCTGTATACTCAGCCTCCCTACACTCATTTATCAACCCAGTTCAATATTTACCCGTTACCTCACTGACAGTGGCTCCGTTTCCAATAGACTGGGGTATTGATTTAATCGACGGCTGGAGTTGTTTGGTATAGATTTAATTGATTGGAAGGAGTGCAATTCAGAACGATGTATTGGCAGCAGGGCAGACTTGTAGAGGTTTAACAAGCTATTGCGCTTATTCCAGTTGACTGGCCTTTAATCTCCAAATAAATCAGGTAAGGAATTAAGAAACCATACTTTCTCTCACCAGGCTTCATTGTTAAAAAAACTACAACTTGCTTGACTGCTTTTATAACTCCAACTTTGAGAAATAAAAATGTAGATGTGCATCAATGATTCATGAAGACAAGCATTAATAATTTGTTCCACTTTATGGCGATCAGGTCCTGTGCCCCAATGAATAACCTGCTGCCTGGTCAAGCAAACTATACCTGATACCTACATGTGTGTGTTGGGTCGGTTCGCTTAACAGTTCAGTGTGTTGAGGTTCAGAGCAGTCTTTGGTGAGGTGTTAGTGCATAGTGAGGGCAGAGATATTTCTCAGGGCAGACAGGCGCTCAGTGAGCCGAGAGCTCATTATCGGCCAGCACACAGCTCACAGCCTGCACCAGGGATGTAGAGGGGCTCAACCAGCTAAAAGCAGCCCATACTGTGCTTACTCACCCCACTTAAGGTCTTTATGTTGTGCAGTGCATTCTGGGCCTCCAGTGCAGCTTTTCTTGTATAAAAAGTTACAAAACAGCATCCTGCAGAGAGAAAAACAGGGACAAACAATGGGCGGGGGGAAGGAGACATAAACAGCATTAAATATGCAGCGCATACAGACACTAAATGTAATATCATGACTGCTGCAGAGCAGGAATGAAGCTAAATGGATGCGACTGTGTTCTCTGCATCTCACATGTTAGGAGCATGTGACAGGATTTTCTTAGCGCCAAACTGTGCACAGCAAATGTAGGAGCTTGCAGCGAGGACACTGGAGTAATGAGATAGTTGAAGGCTGTTGTGCGACATGGCCATAGAGATGACCACAGGGTTAGACAGCAGTCAAGAGGTACTGATGCACAATCCGCAGGTCAAAACAGCCCGGGCTAGCCAGGGCACAGTACAAACACATCAGAGAGAGTGGTGCTGGCATTAAATAAGAATCCAGTCACATATATACACATACATACGGCATGAAAAAAAGCACAAAGAGACAAGTGGTAGCAGGAGTAAGAGCAAGTAAGAGGAATCATGTGAAGAAAGGAGGTGGTGGGGGATGGGGATGAAGAAAAGATGAGCGGGGGAGGGAAAAAGCCTCTCATCCTTCCGTCCCAGCAGACCGCCAGTGGCGTTCCAGGCTGTCAGTTTCACTGGGCTGGGGAAGTGGAGCACTGCAGCGTCTCTGACCTACATAGTGTGTATTATGCTGTTACTGGAGCTCTCAGGCCGCGGGGAGAGCTGTTGAACTCTAATATGCATCGAGCTGCTCTCTTCTCTCTCTCTCTCACAACCAGCTGAGCTCTTTTTCTCTGCTGCTTAACCCTGCTTCCAATTTACTGGAGCTAAATAAAACATCCAGAGAAGCGCGATAGTTATCAGATGATTTTTTATTTTTATTTTTTTCCCCCCATGACTCGCAGTATACGTGACCCAAAAATCACCAAAAATCTGATGGCTCCTCAATAGATCCTTGGCAAAGTAAACAACCAAAATAGAAGTGGGATTTTAGCAATTTCAACGAACAAATCAAACAAAAGCAAAATTGATGACAGAGGAAGGGGGTGATGGGTGTATTATCTGCCATGCAAATAAACATAAGCCAGATATCAATAGGCCGTCATGCTTTCATAAAACTGCCCCCACTTCTCCCTCTAGGACTACTGGGAAAGGAGGACAACAGCGAAAATGATGGGGGTGGGAGGTGCCACCTCAACATATTCACCTCACACAAGCTGGGTGAGCCAAAGACTGCTGTGATCAGGCCAGATTATCTATTAGAATACATTAACATTGCATTAACATGTCAATAGGCCATCACAGCTGACACTCAGCATAGAACAGGGGAGGGCTCTGCTTTTTAAAAAAAAAAAAAAAAAAAAAAAGGGGGGGGG
>NC_060171.1:12809762-12811203 GCF_021292245.1 Micropterus dolomieu | reverse complement strand
ATTCATTCTCCCAATGAACTGCACACTGTTGCCTGTATAGCTAGCTCGCTCGCTCATTCATATATATATATATATATATATATATATATATATATATAAAAAATATAAACACACACACAATGTTATTACCTTACATATAAACTGCCACAATTACTACTTACTAGCATATTAACATCTACTTTATCCCTTTACCAGCACTCAATGAATTTTATCCACAGCTACGAGAAACCATTTCCTATCTACCACCTGGCTTTAAAACATGTCGTCTATGATATGACCGTGACACAGAGGAAACGCTGCCTTTAAATTCATCCAATACTACATGACTGTCTACAATGAGGACCTGCAACTTTCAGATTTCACGCCAACGTTACACATTCAAAAGAGCAGCTATATAACTAAGTTTGGCTGGAAGCCGTGTTAGACAGGCCTACTTGTTCATCTCATGTTTATTTACATGCCCCCTCTCATTTCAGATGTACCGACTGTAAGACAAGCGGCTTGCAGACATATTTAGAATAAGTTAAACAATATAGTTTAACCACTCATGAACGTTAGCGCTCCTCTACTGATAAACATGGCATTAGCTTTGCGGCTAATTTAGCAACAGGCAGCACCAACTGCTGTAAGTGATGTTTAAGAATATTTAGAAGTAATGAATTCGAGAGAAATGAGGGGACCATTCACTAGAACTGTTTCAGAAATAAATTTACAATCACGTTTGTCAGCAGCGTGGCCTCCACCACTTCCCTACTGTAACATTAAACATACTGCTGTGAGCCTGGAGACGGCAGTGACAAGGCTATTTTTTTTTATTTAAGTTATGTAATTGACGTGACAAATGACCAACTCACCGGGAACACTGAGTGTGAGAGCTACCAGGAGCTACTCTTTTTGGGTCTGGTAGACTGCGGTCAGCTGATGTTTTGTTCTGTGGTGCTGCAGTGTTAACAGAGGAACTGCAGCGCGCCCTCTGGTGGGCAAACTATGCAACACTCACCTGAGGATCCAATACTGTTTCTTTTTTAATAGTCATATATCAGCTGTTATAAACGCTGATGCAGAGATATCTGCAAGTATCTATATAGTAGCTTATATAGAACTTATATATTATAGTAGCTGATAATATCTGCAAAACGATAAATCGGTCGGGCTTTACTTTTTGACAAAATATTCATAGTGAAGAGCGCCCTAGTAACTAAATTGAGATCTAAAATCGTGAACTAGAGGTTCCTTTTTGCGCATTTCAGGAAGAATGATACTGCCAACCATTTAATATACACATTTTTTGCATATGTTTTTTGTAATATGCTTCTGCACAACTGATTTGAACAGTGGGAATAAACTACCAAAATGGAAACTATGCAAAAAGGAAAGATTGATAGTAGTGTTGACCGCATCATGCAACTTGAAAAAGCATAACTGTCGGGGGGGGGGGGGG
>NC_060171.1:12746039-12809742 GCF_021292245.1 Micropterus dolomieu | reverse complement strand
ATTCACTAGAACTGTTTCAGAAATAAATTTACAATCACGTTTGTCAGCAGCGTGGCCTCCACCACTTCCCTACTGTAACATTAAACATACTGCTGTGAGCCTGGAGACGGCAGTGACAAGGCTATTTTTTTTTATTTAAGTTATGTAATTGACGTGACAAATGACCAACTCACCGGGAACACTGAGTGTGAGAGCTACCAGGAGCTACTCTTTTTGGGTCTGGTAGACTGCGGTCAGCTGATGTTTTGTTCTGTGGTGCTGCAGTGTTAACAGAGGAACTGCAGCGCGCCCTCTGGTGGGCAAACTATGGAATACTCAGTTGAGGATCCATTACTGTTTCTTTTTGCTGAACAGCTAGATAGGCAACCTTCCACCAACAATTTTACTGACTCAATCAGTGGGATATAGCAGCTTATAAGTGACGAATAATGCTAAAGGATCTGGACACACCTCAAAAACTATGGCCGATGGTTGGCCAGAGACCTTTAATGAACGCCAAAAGGCTCCGGATGGCTTGGTGTGGCCGTGAAACCGCTGGTTGCACAAAACAGGCGTCATTTAGACGCAGAGCCCGGTATCAAACAGGATCCCACCACATTAAAACCCGAGAGTGGATTAACTGCCTTTGGGCATAGTGAGTCATCCAACCATCATGGGAATTGAATTTTGGGTGGCGTCGTAAACCCAGGACAGTTACATCAGGGAAACAGTCGTTTACTTTATTCACCTGCAGTTAGTTACGGGAGACTGAGCACTTCCAGTGGCACTTTACAGCTCTCTGCAGACAGCAGGCTTCCACTTCACCGTCTCCTCTAATTGCAACCTAAACTGAATCACTCAACTCGAGCACCATTTCTACAGTGAGCGCATCGATAGATGTCTTAATGGAAAATTGCAGTTGAATAACACTTCCTTTATATAATGCTGCTTTTAAACCAGGATGGCAAAGTAAAAGAAAAAGTATTTCTATACTATAGGGTTATGAAAAAAGGTGTTATTTTTTAACCCTGGAACAAACGCCTATTGAATCATCTCACCTGTAAGCACAAAAACAGCTGCACTGCGTGTGCAGACAAGCAATGCTGTGCATTGCCTAAGGCGACTGTGCTGAAATGTGATGGTAGATGATGCGGCAATAACAGGGCTTTGTGTATTGTGCTTGACCACTAAAAGCCAGGCAAATACAGGTAGGGGAGATTGGTGACCATATAACATCTAAATTTCTCTGTGCTTCTGGCCAGTGGAAGGTAACCATCCAATGTTTAGATATGCCAATTTATTATGGCTATGACTAAAGCTTATTTTATTAATTTTTAGCAATTTATGTCCATTTACTCTAAAACAGAAAATTACAATCAGTCCATGCCAAGTTATAAAAATGTCTTAAAACTTACATACCAAGACCCCAAACATATTTTCTTCCTCTAAAATATAATTGTAAGAGGCAAGCAACTGTACAAAATAAATCATCAATTCTGTATTTCATGTTAATCCAACTTATTGATCAACTAATAACTTAACACTACATTTAAAACATCTCAATTGCAGGCAAAACATTTTCAAGAGTCTAGTATTTAACAATCTGTGTGGCTTGGTAGAACCAACACTCACTAAAATAATTTTGTGCGCTGAGCTTACCTTTGCTCTGAGGGGGATTCTGGGTGCGATCACGGAGGATGTTGATCTGGTGAACAGCTCCGAAGGGCTCAAAAAGCTCTTTCAGTTCTGTTTCTGACCAGGAGCGCGGGATCTGTCCCACAAACATCTTGATGGAGTCTGGGTCTGGCTGGTCCAAGTGCTCCAGCGACCCATTCATCTTGCTGCCGTTTCCGTTGCTAAGAGAAACAAAAAATCTGTTATTAGAATGCTAGGCTCTAAACAAAGTTAATTTCACAAGTTAAAATCTGTGGTCATATTTATATGAAGCTCATTGGGGACTGACCAAAATACATCAATTAGGAACAATGTGTTATCTAAACTGAAGTCGGCAACATGGTATTTGAGAAAGAAGTTTGTTATCAATGTACATATGATTATTTTATTTTGGAAGAACAATCAAGTTTTTGCATGCGACTAAAAGGCAGACTTTACAGTTAGAAAAAGAGTTTTAACTTAAAGGGTAAAATGGTCTACTACGACAAGATATTGTTCTATACTGGTCATAATGCTGCAACAAGTAGTTTTAGCTGATCTGAAAAAGGTCTGTCAGCAGGTAATAACACCAAAGTATGTTACTGAGTTAAATCAAGAGGTCACAGAAACACACAAAACCAGTTCTACTTCAGAGTGGGTCAGGACTATTTGTATGTACACCCCTTTCCAGGTATTGAAGAGAAACTAATTTAATAAACTAGTTTTTGTTTCAATATTTTTATTCCATTCTCTAGGAAGTACTGGCTCTCCCACCAGGAGACATTCATAGTTTGTAAATATTTCAAAATGTCTACCAAGAATTCAAATGGTTTATAGAGCATTAAATCCTTTGATGTGTGACTATTTGTGTATATGTACACTGAAGTAGATGCTTAAACAATATATTGCTTACAGTAATGGATGGTGTAACATCTCTTAATTACATGGTCAACAAATATTGAGCCAGCAATCTGGATGGTCGGAGTAGTAGCGCAATGATGGAGATATGTGAAATACTAAATTGCGCCATTTTCCTCTGAGGCAAGCTTCTGGGAGACAGAATCAATACCCACCAGTGTACCTACAACTACAGCACCTTTGTCTCACTCACACAAATGAAGCACACAAACATTTCCTGACAGGGTTAGTGCCGCTGGAAACCAGGAATGAGATCTGAGCTACAGCCATTCACAGATGCAGAGGCAGGGAAATCATGTTAAGCTATTATGCTTACATGTAAAGCATCACTCACAATACAATGTGGTTCCACAGAGGATAAAGAAGGGACAAGGACCACAAGTACAATACAGAAAGTGTAGACTATGGAACAAAATATATTAGCCTGGTGTACACACCAACAGTACCAAAATGCTTAAAAACACTAAGAAGAGAGTGACAAAAATTACACTAATGTAAAAACAATTTTACATACAGACCTTTGGACGCGAGCCATCCATCTCTTACAAATTGAGCCCAGCCGTTCTGCAGAAACACCGAACTCCTTGAGGGACTTAAATGACATGCTAACAAATCACACTTTTGTTCTTGTTCTCCTAAAATCCAACTCTACACTTCAGTATGAATGTTTTAATTTCCTGTAGGCTGTCAATACATTCGAATGATGACATAAACACGGGAAAAAAGCCCCGGCGAAACAAAAGCCTCTCCACCAAAAAGGGGTGAGGGCCCCCCTCCCACCAGCTCCGACAGCTAAACGAAAACAGCACTGCAGAGCTCTAAACCTCCAAGAATCGCTAGTTAACAGAAAGAGATTTTGCGGTACATCTCCTCCTCAGGCGCATTGGCGATGGTACAGAGAGTAACCTACAGCTTCTTCGCCACAGCAGGGGAACAATCACATATTGTTCCCCCATGCTGGAGAACACTATTCACCGTTCCTCTACAGCACAATGGGCCAAGTCAGAGAGATGCTTTGGAACACATCGAAGGCTACGTGTGCTAAGGCTACAGCGCTGGTGGGTGACACCATTTATCCAGTTTTCCCACTGGCACTCGGGACGCCATTTTGCTAAGGGCCCTTTGATGAAATCTTGTTATAGAAACAGCAAACCTCACTTGAAAAACTGGATTTGGGTCACAGCATTTAAAAACATGAAGGCTCAAAATCAACACAGTGTCTACTTAACATTCATTAAACTCTCAAGCCCCCTGCAGCTGTGCATTGTCTCTTCAGCTTAAGAGACTGTTGAGGAGAAACGTTACTGCAATAATACGGTCTTCGGGCTTGCTACCCACTCCTTAAAAAATTTTCAGTACTGCAAAAATGTCTATATGCCATACATTTGTATTAGTCAACGAACCAGAGACATTCAAGTAATAAAAATAATGGATTCAAATTGTCTGCCAAGTGTTATTACATCATGGAACGATATTGTAGAGTGGACAGAAAGTGCACAGACAGTAAGCACTATCACAGTAAGAGCTGTAGTGACCACTGAGTTGAAACTGGAGGAAAGAGAAAAAAAGCTAGAAAAGACAGGATGGTAAAAACATGCCAGAAAATTTGTTTTAGGAGTGTTTCAAGTTAAAAGAATCCATGGTGTTGCATTCACTATAAAGAAACAGTTTTGACATTTTGGGAAATACACTTACCTATCAGGATAAGCAGCCAGCTAGCTTAATTTAACACAAAGAAAACAGCTAATCTGGTTCTGTCATAAGGTTACAAAATCCAGCTATCTGCACCTCTAGAGTTCAGGAAGTTACTGAGCCTGGCCACGAAATAGTGCAGCTTCTCATCCAATTCTCTGCAAGAAACCAAATAAGCGCATTTCCCAAAAAGTTGGACCATCCCATTAACCAGTTAGTAATTAATTATGGCTAGCCCTACTAGCTTATCTACAAAAAAGGGTGCCAGCTGCCTAGGATGGGATGAGAATCTGCCAGTAGTTAGTTTTAAGTGTCAGTTGCTGATATAAAGTAGTATGGATCAGTGGAACTGGAGTGTCAAGCCATTTAGGCAGAATAATGTTATGTCAATACAGTAGTGGCACTGTGCCAATACAAAACTGCTGGCATACGCCTTAAACAACACACACTCAACTCTTTTCCCTGGGGTTATTTCTTTAGTAGAAATAAGTTTAACTGAAAACTCTTTAGTGGGTTCAGAGTAACCAGGAGATTGCTCCAATAAAGACACATTTTCCTCCAAAGAAGCACCACAAATAACATTTCATTTACCTCTCTTTTATTGAGGGGGGACAAGAAATCTCAAGACGGGCATTGCTTTTCAAAAATAAAAATCAGCCCGACTTCAAAACAAATTTTATATTACAGCACATAAAATGTTGGCATATTATTGATAAAGGGCACTGAATCAAAAATACTGTTATTGATAGTCAATCCTGCCCAGATCTGCTCCCTATACCACCCAGAAGAATGCTCCAAGAGAGTAGTGATGTAGTCTTTTGCTGCGCTTCCACAAACACCCCTGCGATGTGGCAGCTCATCGTGCTCCAAGACGCCCTGCAGCAGCTGACGAGTCATTCAGAGCCAGAGCCATGACAGTTGCATGCGTACTGCTGCACCACCCATAAAAACAGGTGATTTATCTGAACCATGTGCCTGTCCTGTTGGTGAGCTCTGACCGCGCAAGTATGCCACCGATACCTTTGCTGTGCCCATAATAGAAAGTCAGCCAATTTGCCTAGTAATGCACATGATTCTGAAAGCTCAGCGTGTGTGTTTGGACATTATTCATGCCTAAACCATCAGGGGTCACAGCAGTAACACATGTCACGTGACTGGACACCACTGCTGATGGAAAGTAGCTTATTTGTAGTCGCTTATACTATTAAACCCCCCCGATATAAAATGTATTTTTATCATTTCTAGCCATTTATTAATGTTATTTGGCACTTGAATGTCAAATAAACCACCGCAGTTTTGCTTTGATTAAAATATTGATCAAACAAGTCTTGTTAGGGCAATGTTACCCGTAATGCTAACTCTCTTCCTGTTTTGAGTAACAGACTCCTTTGCCTTGGGCTGTTTTGGCAACCAGCAGAACACTGCTGTCGTGCTTTATTGGGGATAAAAAAAGTCAAAGTTCACATGGAGACACGTAATGCTCCTGAAAAAAAAAGGGGAAAATCAGTCAACTGAAACAGCTGTTTGGTTGTAATACCCTCAAAAAAAACATGAGTTGCTTTTTCTTTCAGGAAACCAATGGCCTTATAAGCTGATTCAACAAGACGCAGAATGCCTCTAATGCCATGGTAATATCTTTGACAGCTGTCAAGTAGAACATAAAGGCTCCCTCTCCTAGCTGTATCTATTTTCTCCACTACTACAAAAAGAGGCAGAATATTCTTTGACAGGTTGAATAAGGTTTCACAAGCTTGGTATAAAAATATCTTCCTGACAGGCTTGAAGTTCTAACTTAAAAAGTGGTCACAGACGACAGCAGCAGGATTTACAGTTTGTTGTAGGATCCCTGAGCAAGAGTAACTCGGACCCGTGGACCAGGTTTTAAACAAAACAGCAACAAATGACAGCTGAGGATGGATGTTACTTGAGGCCCGAAAGCAGAATCAGGGGGACTGTTTTTTGATTTCCATACCAAGTGGTCGACTCTAATCAGCACTTCTGATGAGACGTTACTAAAATATTTTCCTCCTGGCATTAACTCCAATTCCGCTCAATACAGTCTAATTTCATTGTTGCGTTTCCCCTGATGAAGACAGACGTGTTCAATCAGCCTCTGAATGGGTCGCATGTTAACAGACGGCCAGCATCTGATGACAAGGCCCGCCCCATTAGCTGCATAATCACACTAAGTGTCCCTGCCGGTTATGGATGACGTTACTAAAGTAATGTTCACAGTCAAAACACCCAACTAAATGAACTCTTTTCACACACCTCCGTCAGCGTTGGATGGAGCCTGAATTTAAATCTTACGGTGGAGCATACCCAAATGTGTAGGAGCCTTACAAATGCATCTCAAATGGAGAAAACTCACCAAAATTACACTTGATTACTCTGGCAGTGTGTGCTTACCGCCGTGACTTGCTCAATCATCCTAACCTGTGATAGGCAACACACACAACAAATTGTGCAAAGCTGCTCTCTGTTTTTATGGTCCTAAACTGTGGTACATCCATCCCATCGGATCTGAACAGAATACTTCCTTGGAAAGAAATTAAAGACCTCTCTTTTCTATTTGTGTTTGTTTTCCTCTCACTTACTGCTATTTTTTTGTTACCATTTATTTTCATCTGATCTTGCTTTGTTAAGCGCTCTGGGCTGCATGTTTGCATGAAATGTGCTATACAAATAGGTTATTATTACTCTCTTTATTAAACACTCCTCTTGCTGTACATGTACTCCTTTACTTTCAGTTTCTCCTTACAAATATGCACGTTTTTTTCTATGGCTTTATCCAAAACAAGTCCCTTATTCACCATTATAGACACAGTTTAAACATTGTGTCACAACTGTATTTTTATTGTGCATTGTGGGATTGTAAGCAGAAAGTAGTGTACAATGTCTTTTAAATCTTCAAAATTTTGAGGGCTATATAATGCAAATAAATTAAACTCTAATTTAGACACTCAGATCAAATTGTGGGCATTTATACAACGATTTTTTCATTGTCGATTATTTTCAATTAATCAATTGTTTGGTCTATAAAATGTCAGAATATGTTGAAAAATGTTGAGCGGTGTTTCCTAAAGCCCAAGATTATGTCCTCAAATGTCTCATTTTATTTACAACCCAAAGATATTCAGTTTACTGTCCCAGAAAAGTAAACAAACTGTAAAATATTCACATTTAAGACGGTGGAATCACAGAATTTTGACTTTTCTTAAAATTGTACTAACTTAATTGTTGTAGCTCCAATACACTATAAAGCCTAGTTAGTAATCAGTGATTTGTGACAGTCTACAACTGTGCACAGAAGCTTTCTGCTCCACAAAGACATCAATCCAGAAGAAGTTCTCTTGTCGACACATCCCCTGGTCCACTCAAGAAGCGCCTTTTCAACCAAACAGCTGATCCCACTTCATGTGGACTGCAGTCACTGACACACAAGCATGCTGACCTGAATGGCGCATCATTTTGAAAACATTATGCTAATTGATATCTAAATTTAGAATCATAAGCTGAGACATATATTTTTTGCTGCTGTAACATGCCTCTAGTGTAGACTTTGTTAATGACTAAACAGCCATACGGTACCGATAATTTCATGGACATCTGGTCTTATGTAACTCTGTCCTACAATATCTTTTGTTTGCGAAAGCTCGCAGAGGAATTTGCTCAACCTTCGATTACACCACCCCACATAGGGGACGTGATTATGAGCGTTCCAAGGCTGTGTATGTAGCTCCAGGACTGCCAGTCTTGTAATTATTGCCGCGCCAAGCTAGCAGTAGGAGCAGAGAAACAGGTGACAGCCAGATCAGAGCCCTCCTACACTTGGCCTTCAACATCTGGCTGCATGACACTCTCCCACCACTGCCACCACCCTTACAGTGAGGGGAGGGGGGGGGACAGAACAGCCGGCCCGAGCAGCCCCAGGACCCTCTGCCAAGATCCTACACTTCGCACAGATCAACAGCTCCCCGGCCACAACAAAAGGGATCCCTGTGACGCTTAGCTTACTGACATAGCACTACAGCTGTGTTGGCTGCCAAAGGATCACGCTTAAACCCTGACAGTCACTCTCACTGTCAACAATCAGAGGGATAAATCAATCAAATACAGCTGGGGCAAGATCTAATCACTACCTCACTGTCCCCAAGACCCACAGATGAGATAGTCTTCAAAGAGTCCTTCAGAAGTGTGAAATGTCATAAAAATCAAACCATTCACTAAATTTAAAACCTGTTAATGTTCACCTGCTTCCTTCAACATGGGATTATAAAAAAAGCAAGGCTGCAGAAAATTATTTCCATGAAAAATTAACCGGCCAATTTACAATCAGCTGACGGTTTGGTCTACAAACGTTACAAAATAGTTATAAGCCTCCATCACAGCTTTGTCTTAAAATAGCCTGTTTCGTCCAACTAACATTAAAGATATACAATTTACCTTCACATTCCATAAAGAAAAGCAATAAATCCTTACATGTGTTATATTGGAACTAGGGAATACAATTTCTATTGAAAAATTACGATTAATTGATTCTGTTAATCGAGTGTTTCAGAAGTCAGAACCAAACAAAAAGGCTAAAGGAACAAAATATAGATCAGAATCTGTCTTTGCAGCCAAGCATACATTATACACTGACCTAATTTAATGACCAAACTACTAAAAATGGTTTGAAGAAAACACCCTTACAAAATAACCGTTTGAAGTGCAAGACCGTAAAATCAAAAGGACCGGGCACATTTTGCTGCACGATAAAGACAGCACTCCTGAAAGTACAAACATTAAAATTTTAGAAACAGTCTTGTAAAAGCAAGCTGTGGTGTTTTGGAAATGTTTTTGTCAAGCAGGATTAGCTGTTATGTCGAGACGACAGAGTTATAATATGGACCTCTGTGCTTGGTGAATGTCTTTTCTCCCTTGTTTACATGTCGTGTCACCAGATTTCCATTAATGGCTCAATAATGTAGCAAACCACGTGTCCGCCGTTAAGTAAGCACAGCACTCTGTATTCAACATGGACGGGAGCACCAGCTAACGATGTTAGCTAGCTCGGTGGCTAGCAGAGAGACAGGGAGGGACTGGGAGTGCGCCAGGCAAGCCGAGCTGATAGCCCGTGTGCTGCCTACAAATAAGCTTTACTCATGCTGATGAGATGTAGCCAGTAAAGCTGAAAAACAAACAAGGTGGCAACAAATATATGATTAGCAAACTTGACGTCAACTTAACACGATAACTCTCCTCAACGCACTTCCCTTTAACCCGTTGATAAGTGGGCAGTTAAACACCTACCGTTTCGATCGAGCACACGACAACGGAAACTTGTTCAGTTGCAACTAACTAAATAAAACACCAACCACACAGGGGGTGCGGTATTTCTACAATTAAAGTAATACAAATATACACCTTGTGTTGTTGTTTTTAAAAAGCTAATCTGTGCTGTTTTTCTGGACTGAAACCGAAACGTGTGATCTCCGGAAGCACATGTCACTTGACTATTGTAGCGCGCCTAGTATCTGATACCGTCGCTAGCTAATTGCGTTTTCCAGTCACTTCGAGTAATATCTGTTAGCACAGACGGTGTGTGCTCAGCCGTAGTTGGGTGTGGTGTTAACATTTACTCAGCTGACTTCTGTTGCGGTTACATCCTGTATTATCTAAGTTAGACAAAACTCCAGGTGAGCGTACCGTCTCGGTTCGCGTGATTAGCAACGTTAGCATCCCAGTTGCCAGTTAAGCTAACGTTAGCTAACTCCCAACTCGCCCGGAACTGTGTTGTTTGCTTTATCTCTCCCAAATGTTGGCGTCGCTGACGGAGAGAAGCACTAACGCTGCGAATAACGATAGTTGGATTACTTACATTGTGTCGCTCGAAGTCATTAACCGACTTTCGGCCAGAGGGTGGAAATCCAGGTTGTACGTCGAAGTCATGCTCAAAACAACGTCTATCTAACAATGAGAAGCGACGTCCGCTCACTCGCAAGAGGCTCAACTCCGGCGAGACGGCGACAAGACGAAGCAGAACAGGTGCAGGGAGGGGGCGTCTCAAAACTGCATGAGAGAGAGGGAGAGAGAGGGCACCGATATCCGCCTTATTCCTTCCTCCTGATTTCTCTCTCGTCCCCGACTGAAATAAATTCAGGCAAGCCGCTGTCACACTGCACACCGAGCTGCAGCAAACCAGAGGCGTGGTCTCTTCAACAAAAGTCTGAAACCATGCTGCCTGCTGCTGCTGCTGCTGCTGCTGCTGCTGCTTCTGCTGCTTTGCGAGCCTCACAGCGCTTCCACCCCATGTAAAATTACTGTAATGCCTCTATAGGGACTGGCACGTGGTGTCCTATACAGAGTTTACTGACCTACTTGTAATTCTTGACGTTGACATACCATTGTATTCTTATAATGACTTGACATCCTGCAGCATTTTCAAAAATGAAAGCAACATTAAAAGAATTACATCCTGTCCAGGCTTTGTTGTGAAGGGAGGTTAGTCTGTGGATGAACCAGAGATCTAATGATCAATTTAAAACGTTTACATATAGTACCCAGGTCATAATCATCAAGATTAATGATGCTCCTCTTGTTCCATAATTTCTCAGAGTCTAAATTAGGTGCCTGCATTGCTGAAATTGGATTATGCTAATAAATAAGACAATTTCCAGCTTATTTATTGCCTTAAATTGCAGTTTTATACATCTCTTCATGTCAAAAGTGAGATGGTTAAAATGCATATTTTTTTCTTTTTTCATGCTGTCTTGCTTTCGCCAAGGGTCACAGGTCATGTTCCCCTTTGTGCTGGGCTGTTGTTTCCCTGGGGGAGGGGGAGCCTATCTCCTTTTGTTGTGCTGGACGTGCAGGGCGAGGCCTCTACACTTGAGGGGAAAGGTAGGGGGGCTGTTGTCAAGTACTCTTTGCCATAGCAGAGAGGCGGGGGAAGGGGGGTAGCCTAATTATCAAACCATTCATTATTACTTCAGCAGCTGCACAATCCAAAGATATTATTCATAGAGAGTGTTAAGAAACATCCCATTCATGAAATCCGACTTAATCCGTGTATCCATAGCAATTTCAAGGCAACTTGGCAACACCGCAAAGCATGCTTTATTAAACAGTGACTAAAAGAGGTTTGTATGCATAATGTGATATGCGACCTATTTTGCCATACATGTAGACAAGCCCACTATGCAACATCCATTACCATTAAGCTTGAGGGCCTGCTATAAAAAGATAGTCTAAACCTCTCTGGAGAATCAGGTTTCATTAAGATGGAGGAAAAATACAATAATGTCATCCCATCTGTAGCATCCACATATTTCCTTTGACTAAATTAGATCTCAGGGGATCTTATTGAATAGATTTGTTATAAAAGAAGCAGGATTCTTGTAAAGTGCAGCTCTTCGTTCTCTCGTGGGTATGTACAACACATACAGTACAGTTTCATGTACAGTACATAATACCATCGCACTACTTTATTTCTAAAATTTGGCATTCATGTCCTTGGTTTTTCAAAAGAGACATTTGGTGGAGTGGATTCCAGATGCTGATACCAAGTTGCTGGCACCTTCTAGTACTAGCCTCCTATTCCTAATCTGAGATTATTACTATTGTAATCCTATCATAATCCTCCACACGTACCATGCTTTTGTTGTTTACATCAAATTTTTCCCCCTCATGCAGTGGAAGTCCCTCTCACCCATCATCATCATAATCATCCAGCATTTAAATTTGCACCCTTTCCGTGACAAACTGCACAGTGTAAAAAAATAAGACCCAGATAGGCCATATTATGTCTTTTTAAACATGTCGCCTTAAACTTGGAGGCACACTTTTTGTTAGCTCTGCCTTTTGTGAACGGTTTTGCAGAATGGCGACCAACTAAAGGGCTCTCAAAATGGAGAGCAAGAACTTCATCTTATCGTGCTTTCCACTAGAGGAAATGTACTGTGTCAAGATGTAATAAGCACACATGATAACACTACCTTATCAGGGTCCAGTTCCACTAAATTCATGAAAATTCCAAGATGGATGTAAATGTTCCTTTATGTTGTTTTAAAGATCGTTGATATCTTTTGTTGTTTTTGACAGAGGGAGTACCGTAAGGCCTGGGTTGGTTTCAGTGCATATCTAATCGCACAGGTTTGTCTTTTTCAGTGGCCTGTGTGATTCAGAGACAAACAGCTGCATCAATGGTACATTTATCTCTCTTTCTTTAATTGTTGTTCATGCTAGTATCTGAGCCTTTGTTGAACTTTGAAAAGAGAAGGAAGGTGAATTAAATGAAAGGAGAATGCTATAAGGTGTTGATTTCTCTATCCTGATACAAATATAAACAAAACCACTGCTTCCTTATTGAGTAATGTTTGTCTAGGGAAGATGGAATTGATATGGATTGGCCAAAATTGTTAGATTAAAATATATAGTTTCTGGGTTCCTAGAGAAAAAAAAATATAGAGACACCAGATCAACACCATCCTTCATATAGTCATAGCATGGGCGAACTCCTCAACTGGAAACAATACATCCTATGACAATATTCAACCCAGACAAAGAAGCAGTCCAGATACAGGCTGCTCCACAAAAGCTAGCCCAGATTTGAATGAGGGGCCAACCCCAACGTACCTCATAGGCAGGTCCTCATTCCTGACAGAGATCCCGGCCGCAGATGGGGGACAGCGCATGCTGTTGGCATACAAACTCTGCACCAGCGCCAGCTCAGAAGAGTGTTCCAACATCGGTGCTCTGGAAAAATCCACCCGGTGTAATGGACACTTTCTTCTCTTTCCCTCTATCCTCTATGTGTTTCTCTCCGTTTCTCTGTCTCCCGCCCACTCTTTCTCGGTTTAGTGCAGCAGAGCGGCGCCCACCCCCTTCGCTGACTGGCGTGGCTGAAATAATCCTCTCTGACAGCTCATCGTGCGTTAATGCATTGTGCTGCCTGCGGCAGCCCAGTTTGCAGGCTGTAGAGCTGTAGCCACAGTAGCACTCTTGCTCTAATTGACACCCATATTAGGAAAACTTCAGAATATCGGACATGGATGATTTATTCCCATTGTCAGATTGGGGGAAATTAGAGACACACTTTCCACAAGATCTCACAAGTCCTGGTTTTGTGGTGTGCTTCTATGCATGTTTTCATCATCAGAAGGCGACCATCAAGCCTGGTATCCTAAAAAATATTTTCATGTTAAACATTCTGCTCACCACTGAGCACCTGTAAATATTGAAGGTAAATATTATAGCCCTGCGGGGATGTACATGTCACTGTC
Organism: Micropterus dolomieu; assembly: GCF_021292245.1. Taxonomy (NCBI): domain Eukaryota; kingdom Metazoa; phylum Chordata; class Actinopteri; order Centrarchiformes; family Centrarchidae; genus Micropterus; species Micropterus dolomieu. The sequence continues at coordinate 12,796,234 of NC_060171.1, read as the reverse complement.
CCCCCATGAGCTGGCTGATAATAAACTAGTGGGAGACAGGTAAAGAGCTTTCCTTGACAACCCCATGTCATTATTATTCTGGAGTAGATAGGGATAAAGATAGCCTGCTCGAATATGAGCCAACATGGTAGTCAGCAACTTGTTAAATAAGGAACAGAGTACAGTATGGCCCCCGTCGTTCACCATTTCAGACTAGTCAATCTGAAATACCTGCAGTAGCTGAAAGTGTATTTAACTGCCTGTGACTCTCCTACAGTATTCCAGAGCATATAATGTATAAAAACTCAAATGACATGTATGTAATGCTACAGGAAATGGTTCTCCACGTTACAGTTAAAGCCCTGATCATCAACCGATGGCAGGATTCAGAGCTTATCGACGAGGCTCAACAACAGAGTTTTATGAAAAAACATATTGCATGTTGATTTGCATTGGACATCGCTCATTTGCCTATGTTCTGAGCCATATTGTTGGGAATATGACGAAGGCCAAGCCTTGAAGTTACTGAACATTGCAGGACACATACAGTACTATCTCATAACTAACACACTTAGAGCCATCCGATTAAAATTTTGAAAGTAATCTCTCATGATATTCTTTGCACAAAACCCAGGAGAAATTAAATCTAGGTCTCATTCTCCCATAGGTGCTGTGTCCTGTTAGAGAGACATGACATTAAGTAGGAAAGTCATCTGAAACAGGGTCATGTCGGTGTGTGCTGGTATCATAGTTGAGAAGACCAGCATGAAGGGGCTCCACTTCCTCTGATCATCGCACAAAATCCTCTTCATTTCAGCTATGCTCTCACTGCTGACATGAATATTTTAAACACCGATGTTGAAATCCAGTTCTTTATGATGCGTAGCTGCTTAGTATAACTGTGAGTGCTACTGGCGCCATGTAGAGCGCAGAATAACTGAAGGCCTTTCTTCCTGCACAGATCTACCAACATGTAAGAGCATAAACACACGCTCAGTATGGCAATGTTGCATGCACTATTGCTTTCCAGTTGAAATCCCATTTAAAGAGGTTCCAGAAGTAAAAAATAATACAAGACAAAATGGTCTGTGAATGCTATATGAAATGCATTTGTAATATGATTAACTTGTGGAAGCTGTAACATCACACAGCAAAGATGCACCACTATAAAAAAAAACAAAAAAAAACCAACCACATCCTGTTCACATCCACAGTGAAGAGAAAGCTGTTGTTAGTCTGTCTTAGTGCATGCTGCGGTTGAACAAAATGCACTCATGCCTGGCATGTAATAAGTCAAATAGCAGCACATGTTTACAGAACTGCAGGTGGTCTCATGATGAGTGAAAACACTCATCAGCTTTCCCTTTTTACCAGTTTTGGGCTCCTCTGAGACTGATTGCACAAACAAATACTGTCTGTCTTTTTATGGGTTAAAACTGAAACTGTTCCAGCTCGGTGCACATTGTGTTCTGTCGCGTGTGCTAACGCGGTGAGTTTTTAAAATTGAAGAAGTGAAATGAATTTGAAACCTGTTTATATATAAACAAGCAGTGCATTCTGTACTACAGCGGCATTATATGTCACGATCCTGTCCTCAGCATGTCTGGGTTATATTATTTTGGCCATGCCTTCTCTGTGTTTTGATTTTGGGTTCTCTGTGTCTGGGTTTCAGTCCTGTCTGTCTGTGGTCTTGTATCCAGTCTTCTGCTTGTTCTGTGTGGTGGTTCTGATCTGTCCTATTATCTCAGTGTCTGCCTTTAGTACTTGTTTAGTTCTGTTCCTGTCCCTCTTGTGTTAGATCTCTACCATCATGCTTAGGTTCTATCTGTTTGTTAGATGTCAATTTATGCTCTCCGCCAGTTTCATTAACTAATCTGATTTTGATAATTTTGCTTTAGTCTCTGTGTAGCCTTCATTATTTCATTCATCCACATCTTTAAGTTACTTCGTATCTGCCTTGTCTCATATCCTAGTTCCAAGTTTGGTGTCTTAGTTCTTAGTCCTGTACCTTAGTTCATGTCTTAAGTGTTTACTCCTGGTCTGTGTACTTCTGTGTTGTTTTGCCCATGTCTGCTCTGAGTTTTGTTTTATCTTTGCTTCAGTCTGTGTTCCTTGTTATTAGTGTATTCGTATTCTGTCTGCTTGTGTCTGGATTAGTTTGTTATTTTTATTATTCTGATCTGTTACATCTTACTTTGATATGTTTAGTGTTCAGTACTTGTGTTATGTCTGCTCACCTCCAGTAATCTGCCTGCCATCCAGTCTCTCTGTTTTTCCCTTCTGTCTCTCTGCCTCGTTAACCCTGATCCCAGTCACCTGTGTTGCTCCTGCCCTGCTCGTTAGTCCCTGTGTATAAATGTTTGGTGTTTCTGTTCTTTCCCTGTCTGGTCATTGTTGCATGTATGTGCAGTTGGTTATTGTATGCTACTTACCTGTTCTGTTTTTGGATGTACCAGTTACCTGTACCCATGAGTTTTTGTTTATGTCTGTCTATCTAGCCCCGTATTAAATACTCTGGAACTAGACCTCTGCTCTCTGTGTCATACATTTGGGCTCTCCCCTGCTCTGCGCACCCAGCGAATGCGACATTATATCATATTTATGAGGCGATGTAGATGCATCTGGACAGCAACCTAATAAGAAATAAAGACTGAATACTTTTTATGTCAGACATACTGGAGTTCCATCTTTACAGGCACTGGGCAGTAACTTATGATCCAGCAGATGCTAGCAACATGAGACCTGACACCAGCATGTGTGATTGAAGAGGGAGAGCGACAGCAAGAGGCCCACAGCCAGCCAGCTCTGCTATCTTTGACCTTACTGACACTTAAATTCATATGTAGGTTTTTTGCAAATAATTGATCTTGCTTGATTACATCTGTAACGTACTGTATTTCCCCCTGTTCATGTGGGCTTGCATGAGTGAATGCATTTCATATGATAAAAAGCTATACACCACATTGAAATGTCAGCTTGTTTTGCATGGGCAGAAGTCCTTTTACTTCCCCTTTATTTTAGGCACACATCATTTTTTCCACTTCCTCTTTGAATTAGTGTTATCGAAAGACATTTCCATCCATCTATAGGCGCAACCCGCTCATAGAGAGAGGTGAATACGTAAAATGAATATCTGACATTTTAAAAGAGTTAAGGAGTCAACATGTGCTTTTTTGTGCATATCATATCAAGCAGCCATATCTAACGAAGGTGTCTTAGTTAATAAATATGATTAAACCTCAGGCTCTAAGGATGTTGTCTCTGTGACTGTACTCACCAAATAAGGGTATTGAATAAGTCAGTGATTGGGTGTGCCACAGTTTCCTTCAATTAAATGAGGGTAAAACTGAAATAATAAATGCTTGCAGCAAAGTAGAAAGACTGAAAAGCATCCTGGTGTAGCCATTGAGTCTGACCTATCTTTAAACAGAAATCAAGTCAAAAGTCACCACCAAAAACAAATATAGCAGAATTAGAGAATTAATGTCTGAACAAGATTCAATCAAACTAAACCATGCCTTTACCCACAGTAGGTTGAACGACTTTAATGGCCTTTTCTTAGGTTTGCCTAAGTGCTCTCTGAAAATTAAACTCTTAAACTCAGTTCAAAGATTGAGTACATCTAATGATCAGAAAGCATTAAAGGTTTTCACAAAAACAAATTTCTGATATTGTGTAACATGAACCAACTAGATGTCTGAGGTCAGCCAATGTTCCCAGAAATAAACAGAAGCACAGTGAATCTGATAAACATCTAGTATGTACAGTCAAGCTTGACTGATAATAAAACCTTCTGCTATAGATATAACAGTTGACATTTTACTTCTGAGAATGGAAAAAGTTGGACACGCAAAACCTGCACCATAAAAATAAGAAGTCTATTGACTGGGGAGACACGCTTTACTATCTCACAGTGAATTCTTTTCTATAGAAATCTTAATTAAGAAGTCTTAATAGCTTCTCAGCGACTGTAAATCATGTTTACAGTCTCTCTACAGTCATCTACAGATTCTCTCATGAAGGAGAGCACTACTGGAGCTGGTTTTACTTAAAGGCATGCTTAGCGAGCTAAAGATTCTAAACGCATCAACAGAGGGACACCTGTTAACATTTCTTACATTCATAATATGGTGGAACACGTTTTTTTTGTGAGCCTGCTGTTGCCACTATACACGGCATGAGTGGCAGTGTCTGTGCATGAAGAATGACACCGTGTGGTCACTGAGGGGAAAGGCAAAAAACAACTCCGCTGCAAACGGCACAGGAGACATTTTTAGGTACAAGAAATCAGTTCCCCACAATCCACAATCAATTTTTTAGACAAGCCACTCTGTGCAATGTGACTGCCAAGCATTCTCCTACATATCTTATGTAGGTGAAGTGCTGCACGACAACTCAGCAGAATAGCCCCCAAATCTAGGCTAATGCATTGCACAGACTGCTGCAAGAGGATTTGGAACCAACTGCACACTGCTTCGTTTGTGGTTTTGTCATCCAGTGAGAAATGAGCAGGAACAAAATTCAACATCAGAAACTCAGTTTGTTAAAAAAATTTCCACTCTATTCTATATGTAAGCAAATGTAAACAAACAGCTACTGGGGAGGGGAAAAAAAGAGGGTAAACATAGACTGTCCAGGTTGAAAATTAAATAAGAATGACAGAAAATGTAAGTACAGTTTTGATGGTAATGAGATTTACGTCTTAAAGTCTGTGAGTACACAGACCGTTCATCTTTAATATTGAAATATCAGCGAAATTAATTACATTACAAGCACAGCTACAGTATAACTCCAAGACAAATCCATATGAAGAAAAAATAAAAATACAAACTTTAAATTTAAAAAATGTACAGAAATTACAGGAAATCATTAAAAACCAATATCTGAAAATGGATTTAACAAATCGGAATCCTAAGAACAAAATGCACTTGGCTTGGATGTTGGTATTGACACATTTATACACACCTGATGCCATCATCATTATATACATGACATTTCAATGATACTGCAGAAAACTGGGGAGACAGGTTTGACTTGCAGGTCATTCCTCTTGTGACAACACGAAGGAAACAAAAGTAAAGACGATGGATGTTAGTTGTTCTCTGCTTTGTTGAGCTCTCATCTTAGACAAAGTCGTGGTCTCCTTATACAAACATAATTGTCATGATCTCCTTCGACTGGACATCCGAAACAACAAGCAAACACTTTACAGGTGAAAAAGGGAAAACCACATGAGAACTAAGGCTGGATATGTGCTGGTTAAAGCCTTTTTTCTTACCAACTCACCACCCATCGTGGCTGACATCATTAAAAAAATCATCCGATGTTAGCATCAGCCACAATGTTAAACTTTCTTTTTTTATTTTACAGCAGTGCCACGAGTGATGTGGCAAAAAAGTCCAAAATATGTGCTTTTTGCATAGTTCTCAATGCAGTTTGTGTTTCCTTTTCTTGTGTTTTTTGTCCTTCTTCTTGCTGGAACATTTAACACAGAACCACTGCTGGTCCTCGGGAGGGGCTGTAAGGATCCCAACACAAGGCCTGAGCAGAGAGGACAAGAATAGAGTTCATGTTAGTGCAAAGATGCTTAGGATGCAGCTATTTTCTTATTTATTTCTTCAGTTCGGTATGCCGTTAGTAAAACATTTACATTCAAATAAATCTATAAAAACACTGATGTACGCCGCTAAAGAACACCTACAGATTTTCTGAAAATATGGGGATGCTAACCTGTGTATGACTGTATAATGAACCATAAAAGGTTTTTAAAATCATTTTTTAATTCTTAGTTTTTGATGTGTGTGTGTGTGTGTATGGATCTGCATTGCTTTTTATACTCTTATTTTTTTATGTATTTTTTTCTAACCCAATAAATATATTGGACTAAAATAAACAAACAGATACATAAATAAGCCTGATACTGTCAAATTAGGTTCATGTCTTATAGTGTGTGGAAGCTTTGACAGTGGGACAACTGATGTGAAATGACAAATGAGAAACCAGAGCTGATGTAATTTCCATCTATCATTTAGAAGCATGCTTTAGTTTCCCAGTAAGATACAATGACACTGGTGAAAGAGTTGAATGAACAGAAACTGTGTGTTGAATTAAGTTTGGTGACATGACAATTGGCACCACCATCACCCGAATTTGTCTATTACAGAGCTTGAGCTTCACTGCAAATGTTTCTTTACATGTGCAATCCAGTCAAAAACAAGCTGCAGACATCTAGGAATTACTCATGGACTTCCAGAGTATAATATTAAGCAAAAAACATCACACTGCATGTTAAGAAACTTTAAACTACGCATACTGCTGTTTCTAATTGATTTAAGCTTGTTATAAATATAAAAACTGATCTTTAACTTTTTTTCACCATCTACTGTATATCTGTAAATATGCACATTTGAGTCTTGTAATAAGAATTGTGCAATACTGATATATTGACCGACTATTTGCCAGTGTTTCAATGGCTAATTGTTTTTTTAAATTCTTTTTAAAATGACAAAAATATGTTTATCTGAGTTTCTATTGTTTTCACTGTTGTACGTAAAATGTACCAAACCACGAATTTCAGTGTACAATTACAACCCACATTTTCACCAACTAGCACAAACAGGCACAAACACAGATCACAAGACGTGACATGATGGAAACAATTGGTGCTGAATTATCAACTATGCAAAAGTATAATCCTATAGAGAGCCTAAGTCCTTTCCTTCTTCTCCACGGGCCCTTATTTCAGAAAAAAAAATGTACGGGAGTCAACAACGAGAGGCATTATCCCATTTAAATAGTGCCCTGAATTACACATATGTTTGTCAATTTAAAATATAATTCTGTCTGTCAAGAAAGTCGCAGTTTGTCGTAAAACAGTAATGTGTAATACAGGGCACAACTCAAATGGGATCAAAACATCTGTGGTCTCTCGCCGTACATATTATATCCGGAATAAGCTGCTATGGTAGTCCACCAGAAGGGGAAGGTCTTAGGCTCTCTATATAAAAGCACATCATAGTATGAAGGTTCATTAGGCCAGAAAAAAATAAACAATTCACTTACCAATGATACCAATCATCACAGTCATCACATCCTATCATAGGACTGCCATCATCAGCTTTGTTGCATCCAGGACATATCCAGATCTGGTTTCCCCATTCATCTCGGATCTTGAGTAAATACACATGGCAGAAAGCATAAGCAACACTCCGCTATGAAAGACAAAATAGCTATTACAGAAACAATGCTGATTAGTGAAAAGGGGGCAAAAATTACATTAATAGACATGTAGCCCTTTTTATCATAGGTTTAATTCATTTACTGTCCACCTAGACTGAAAAACACACTGCATGCACTTTTTATTTGCAAGAAAATAAACCACACTTTATGAAAATACTATTGTCATATGCATCAAATATCAATAAACAAAAGTGGTGAGTATGAATACTCACCACGTAGGTACTGACAGTCTCAGTTACTACGCTGCGGACTGGTGTTTTGAAGGCTGGAGAGAGCACAGAGGCAGGAGACAGCAACGATGAAGGGGCAGGAGCTTGTGGGAGAGGCGAGGCAGGTGGGGGCAGAATGGGTACCACTGGGGAGAGTATTGGAGGCGGTGGGGGCGTCCGAGGTCGGTTCCCAGGTCCAGACTTGGCAGCGGGGGTCTTGGGTACTGGCGTCTTGGGCTCTGAATTTGGAACTACCTTGCTGATAACACTGGCAATGGACAGAGACAAATACAAGTTACCACAAATAGAAGACTTTACTATCTCTATGTTAACTACATAATGTAAAGAATATCAATACATGTCAGAATCATTTTAACTACTTAAATATGTAGTAATGTAGTAAACAGCATGGTATCCTTGGGCCATTTTAGGAACACGTGTTTAAACTCTTAGTTAAATTTTAGTTTTAGCTGAGTGATGTCTATTCTTGGTCATTTCTATTATTTATTAATTTGTTCATTTAGTGTACTGCTTTGTACAGTTCTTTCTTATATTCTAATGTATATTTTTGTTCTTCAGTATAGTGTATTATTTTTTTACATTTACTCAGGTCTCAATCTCAGTAAAACTCACCTGCTTAAACACAGTTACATATTTGCAATTCTTCTATATTAGGCCCCATCGACACTACTGCGTTTTCGAATTAAAACGGAGACCTTTTGCTATGTTTGCACCTCCCATCCAGACTACAACAACGAAAACGAAGACCTTAAACGGAGAAGTTTGGAAAAGCTGCTGACCCCGTTTTGCATTTCAAAACTCCGGAGGGCGTTTTAGTGAAGACGGGCCAAGGACTTTAGAAACAATGACGCAGCCGCTCACGCTCGGCTCTCTGACTGGGTCTTGTAAAGCAGAAACACGATGCTGCTGACCAGGTTTTTGACATGATATTTTTATTAAAATATTCTGTACCGTGCAAATAACAATCATCTGCCTACACGGACACTGTGCATGTCGGCGTTTACTTTGCAACAACTCCCAGTCTGTTTTCTGCCGCCACACTCCCGTGTTACATTCAGTAACAGTCGCAGCTTGTTATTGATTCATGCAACAACAAAAAAAAAAAAAAAGGTCTGATGCTTAGTCTGTATTTATTTATTCTTTCGACAAATCTTTTGTAACTACGGAACAGACCGTCTGCCTAGCTGTGCGTTTTCAGTTTTCGTTTTAATGTAGACGGAGATCAACTCCAAAACGCAGCGGAAACGCTGGTGTGGACGGAGATCTTATTCGTTTTAATTCTCTGTTTGTAAACTAAAACAGAGTAGTGTGGATGGGGCCTTAGTAGCAATACCATACTTGCGTTTTAGTACAGATACCAAAACAGTACTTTCTTTAAAAACTTAGAGTAATACAAACTTTTTTCACGTCACTTAAGAAGCCAAATATTTTCACATGTTAAGTACAATAACTTTGCCTAATTAAGTAGTCTTAAAAGATTTAAATCATCATCATTCAACTATCATATAAAAAATAAGACTATGAATCTGACCAGACATTTGATGCAAGCTTAAGGTACTCGACGGTTTTCAATACTGCTATAATAATAATTATAGCTCTAGTACTATGTGTCATGATAATATTGCTGCAGAAACAAACATCCTTTTTTTTATGTTGCAAGAAAACGACAACCTCCAGTAACATGCAAAGAGGTGTTGGAAGGAACATTATCAGAAATATCACCAGAGACATCCATTCAATGCTTACATTTTGTCCTGGCCTGCTCCCACCCTGAGTGTCAGTCTGGGGATGACTGGAGATGGTAAAGCTGCAGGAGTTTCTACTTTCACCTGAGGGATCAGGAAGTACAAGGTAAATTTCAGTGTCACTCAAACACAGAAACATAATGACACACCGCACAAGACGTTTTACCTTCTCCAATCGAATTCTCTCTTTTTCTTTTTCCTTCTCCTTTTCCCGTTTTTCCTTTTCCCTCTCCTTTTCTTTTCTCTTCTCTTCTTTCTCCCTCTCCTTTTCTTTGGCCTTCTCTCGCTCCTTATCCTTCTCCTTGTCTTTCTTTTTCTTCTTCTCCTTCTTGTCTTTTTTCTTGTCCTTTTCCTTGCTCTTTATGTCCTTGTCCTGGAGGATCGGGGCCAAAGGAGGAAGCATGGAGGGTATGCGCAGGCAGGAAGAGGGGCTGAACAGTGGTGGGACCTCACTCAGAGCAAAGGGGGCTAATGCAGATTGTTTCTGCCTGTCCTCCTTGTTCCTGTCCTTACCCTTGTCCCTCTTATCTTTGTCCTTTTTACTTTTTTCTTTATCCTTTTTTTTGTCTTTGTGTTTCTCCTTCTCCTTCTTAGGGCCATCTCCATCTCTGGTTTTTATCTTGATGGAGCCCTCAGGCAGAGTATAGTCTCGCTGAAGAAAAAGGTCATCATCCTTCATTCCAAACTCCTTCCAAGGCATCTTGCCATCCTTGGAAAAGTCCTTGTTTTTATCCCGGTTCTTCTCCTTGTTCTTCTCTTTCAGCTTGCCCTTTTCCTTTTCCCGGTCCTTGTCTTTTGGCTTGTCTTTCTCCTTTTTCTTCATTTTAGTTTTGAGCTCCTTCTTCAGCTTTTTCTTGACATCTACTGATGATGCCATCTTGTTCTTCTCCTCAAACACCTTGAGCAGAGGTTCAGGAGTAGGCGGTGAGGCTGATCCAGAGGACACATATTCGCCTTGGTTTGGCGGGGGTGCGGACGGACCCCCCTGGTTGACCTTTCGGATCACCTCATTGATTGAGTCATCCATAGTCCAGTTTCCTAGGCCTGCATGTGCATGTAGATGAAGTGGTGTCGATGTATCTTTTACAGAGTTGCCGGGCCCAATCAGGACTTTAGGCGTAGACGGCTCCATGATGGTCAGCCTCCTGGGGCTGGAGAATCCATTGCTATCTGAATCAGAGCCCGAGGAGAAAGCAAAAGGATCAGGCTCCCGCTCAGCACATGCTCTAGCAATCACAGCATCAATGGAGTCATCAATGGCTGTATTATCAGGCTCTAGTTTCTTAAAGGGGCCCTCAGATAACTCCCTGTCCTCTATATTCAGACGCATATGGATGTTTTCTTTGCCCATCCTCTCACTCAGTGCAGACAGCGGTAGCTTATGCACACCTTCTGTCTTGCTCTGGGGTTGGGATGCTTTAGCTGAAACCATCTTTGGGCTCTTGGGGCTTTTAGGACTCTTCGTCCTCCCTGGGGATTTCTTTCTTTCCTTAGACGGTTTTGGAGAATGGATGGGACTACCACCCACCGGAACAGGAATGACCCCTTTAGGGGACTTAGTCCGTTGTCTGCCAGGGGATGAAACCTTAGGCTTTCTTCCTGGAGTGGTGAGGCCCTTTTGATCAGAGTGTTTTGGTACTACTGGCTGAGGTCTGAAGGGAGCCAGGGCTCCAGAAGGTGTTTCAGGTGACATGGGGTCAAGGCTATCATGAGAAGGCAGCATGCCTGGAGGAACACGTTGAGGGTTAAGAGAGGTAAGGGGCTCCCTGGGCTCAACCCCCCATTCTGGGCTGAGGCCAGGGTACATGCGTGGTCTCTTGGAGGTAGGCATCATGCCCATAGCTGCATCAGGACTGTCCAGGTGCCTCTTCAGCGGGTGGTTCTCATCGTTGACCGTCTCGTCGTCGTCCATGTCCTCCTCATCCTCTTCCAGTGGCACCTGCATAGCTTCAGCTGAGGTGCCCATGTCAGGAAGGACTTCCTCCTCCTCCTCTTCTAGAGAGGAAAGAGACATAAAATGAGTTGAGTTTCAATTCATCTCCAAGGATTCCCAAAACAACACTGGTTTTAAAACATATACATGGTTATTATAATGGCCCAAAGATATAGTTTTATACACTCAGTTGCCAGTTTATTAGGTAAGCCTAAGTTAAAACTAGAACCGCAGTCTAATACAATCCTACCTTCATGAAGGATAAAATTTTAACGAGATATGTTGACTCAACTTTATGATAATTTTGTAGGATGTAGTTTGTAGGGCTATAACGGTTATGAAACTGAGATGGAAACCGCGACACTGAAGTCCACAGTGTCGTGTCGGGGATCCGAGAGACAGAACCGCGACACTCCCGCTCCATCAGCAGTACATTTCATAAAGTCACCGTATTTACTAAATTGCCGCGTGATTTTGTTTTCATCTGCGCCGCATGTATATGGAAACCGAAAGTAAAATGTCCACTTAATATAATATCAAATTAACATCTCTTTCTCTGTGTTTCCCTGCAAAATGCTAAAATGGTCGCCAAATATACTTTGGCAGTTGCTAATATACCTGGCCTGCCCGTTCAAGTAAAGTCTATGTCGAAATCACTGTATTTAAAGTTAGTGCAAGCTCGTGAATATTTTGGTCCAGTCATGATTGAGTGATCTTGGAATATAATAATAATAATGCCCACCCACCCACCGGAAAAAAACGGGGGGGGGGGGGGGGGGGGGGGGGGGGGGGGGGGGTTGGGTGTAGTAGTTTGTGGTGCTACTGAGCTGAGAGGTGTTAATCTGAGAGGTGTTTCTAATGTGTAGTCCATCCTCAGTGATATAAATGGAGATGATAAAATACTGGAAAAAAACAAACCAACAAAAAGCGATAAATTATAAGCATCATAGCAACACAGTATAAATTGCAGGGCTGTTTTGGGCTGCATTAGTTATAGCTAGATAAACCCAAATACTGGCAAGTGAGTGCATATTTGTATTATGTATATTCAACTGTGGATTAGTTGAGACATTTAAACTATAGAATATCGACCTCTGGGAAACACTGGCTAAACACGCACACAGATGTTCATATAGCAATTGTATGCACTGACCTTCTTGTAAGGAGACCAGGGGTGGCATGTAGTCTGGAATGTAATCCTTCCTTTCCTCTGCATCTCGAGCTCCAGGCTGGGGAAACTGCAGAACATTGTTTTTGCTAACAGGAAAGAGTGGCGTTTGATGGGTGAAGGCCACAGGCTCCAGGTTGTGGACATAGTCCTCCAGTTCACTCAGACTCACTCCAAGCAGCCTGAAGGCCTGGCTGACATCATCCAGGACTGGATCTGTTCTTCCATCTAAATTGCAGCATCAAAACAAGCCATTAAACCTCAGCACATACTTTGACTGCCTCTTGTTCACTAAAGTATACTGTCAGCGTTGATTACAGGTCAGCAGTTTGACTACATACTAATGCTTGTGTTGCACATACAAGGAGGTGCTCTGACTGATGCTGCATCAACACTCAGCCTAAAGTCAACAGGTTTCAGATTGATAGACTGATCTTTTTATAGTGCTTAGGTGCTAATGCATGTGACATATACTATGTACAATGTGTTGACCAGACGCTGGAAAGCATCACAGACACAATTATAACAATACAGGGACGCTGCTTAGCTCTGTAACTGACGTTACTGTACTTTTTGACACATCAACCTTTTCTAGGGGGCGCCAGCTACAGAGGTAGTCAACAACAACGTGATCGACTACTTCAGGTTTATGGGCTAAAAAAGTAATCGGGGTAGCACACGAAGCACTTACAGAGCTCAGAGTACCGATGGCAGGCCCTGGCCAACTGCTGGATATATCGATGCAGCACATCGGACAGCAGATCGCACGCAGTGAGCTGAACCGCATCCCAGCCCAGAGCCTGGCAGATCTGCGCCACCGAAACACGCAGCAGCGAGCGGGCATAGCTCTCGCACATCTCGCTGACTTTGTTACGGTATTAAACCCGGTCAGTTCCTATTCCAAAACATGCTCCCGGTCTTCATGTTTCACGGAACCCCAGAGGGGCTTGAGAAATCCCGCTACCGCGGTTAATTTTGGACATCTACTTCAGTAAATATGTTGGCGCTTTCGCCAGAGTCGCCATCTTGTTTCCATCGATAGACCCATCCCCGAAGTCTAGATCTCGCATGCGCACAAGTCTCTGCGCTCGGCTGTGCTCGAGGGGTTCATCAACGGCTGACGATGCGCAGGAGCTCAAAGTAACGTTAGTACTTAAAATGTAGCCACTAAGTTACTGTATGTACGATTTTGTTGGATCGGTATAGTGTTCAGACATTGTATTCATAGCTGAAAAGGACGGCATTTAAAGGGTTTATCAGCGATTTGCGCGGGAAAAATATTAACGTACAAAACACATCGACGACTTTCGGTTTTAGCGTTTCATCTGCTATGTCACACAAGTCGGAGAAAACAGTCGACGATCTCTGAGTCTGTCACCGCAAAACTATATTGATTGAACACGTTGAAACAGTTTAGCTCAGCTTCTGTTCAAGGATGAAAGTAGTGCAGAGTGTTAGGACAAAAATACTACCCATTTATAGTTAAACGTTTTGATTAAAAACGACAAGCGATTGGGTCAAATTTAATTTCCTGTTGTTGGTGTTTTAGAATACCAAGCAGGCAGTGACTTGGACACATTCTTGCATTTCTAAAAGCGTAAAATCTTTGGCCTGATAAATGATTAATCAATTGATCTAATTTATTGTCTCACTCATAATGGTCGCAGATTACTCAGCAGTGGTTTCAAAACAGAAGGTAAAGTAATCTGCCTATAGTGGGTGGTTGCGGATACAAATCCAGCCAACCTTAATTGTCCCAAAGTCTCAACTTTCTTAGAGCTGGACACACATTTATTTAGAATATCTCCAAGTCTTTATGCGGTCTTTATTTGGTCCATTTTATGAAGAATTTGAGCCACTGAATGCTTTTATATTCCTTGTTATGGTATATTGCTGTTATTTTATTAAGTTTATATTATCGTTCTGAACACACTTTGCTCCTTCACATTTTGTCTTCTGTGCTGCTGCTGTCATGTCCCAGACACAGTGCTGATGAAGAGATCTTTATTCTCAGTGAGGCCCTCTCCTGGTTAAATAAAGTTCTTTCCTCATACTTTTATGTGTCACTTTACCAACACATACTGTTATTATTTGACTGTGCATACATTTACATCCTGGCTATTTACTTAGAATACCACATCTCACACCAGTCAGATTTCACATTGTTTTCATTCATTCACTGTCAATTTTAATTTTAGCGGAGTTGCAAGGCTGAAAGGGAAACAAGATTAAAATAAATTATGGTAGGAGATCCATAACATAATAAATACCTCTACATGCACATAGAGAACAGTTTAACTTGATTTTCCTTGCCAAAACCAAGTTTACATTCAAGCCTACATTCATTTTTTAGTTGTGTAAAGACTTATTTGAGAAGATTCCTTTTACAGCAAGATGGGGTGCACGTCATCCTTCCATTGTAAACAATGTTGTAGGTCTTTTTGCTGTAAGTGTGAACACATTGTAGTGCGAGTTGTCAGGAAGAGCAGATGTTTCAACCAGTATGACGATTGTTAATATAGAAAAACTATGTGAAAAAAAACCTTTATTTTCAGTCATTGCACTGAACATTGTGAATGCAATGATAACTTAACATGTTTAGAACTTAGTGATGATGTTAACTTGTTGCTCAAACAATTTAACACTCAAGAGTTAAGAATCACTGTCTAACATAACAGTGTACAGTAGTATACATAAATGTCAAAAACACACCACTTTGAACAGCCTAATTTAGCTTTGTTGCAAGGCTTGGAAAAAGTATGATGGTACATTTTTATCTAAAAAGAGACCAAAACTTTGAACACAAAAAGTAATAATTAAACAAACACTACTAATGCTTGTGCTACAACTGTATAAAGTCAGGATTGTCAGGGAAAAGACAAAATATACAAAATGTGACAAAAAATGATCTTTATGTTTACAATTTACAATACAAATACAGTATATACAATTCACCTGCCAGTATATTGGAATTTTTGTCCCTATATTCATTAACTGAATAAAAAAAAGAAAAATATTAAGATTACTGCATACAAAAGAGCTGAACCTAAAAAATAATATATAGTATGTTTGAAATCACCATTACTGGTTAATTACTGGTTTCTCCGCGTATTCAGTGAGTTTCTGACTGCTGGGTACCTTAAATAAGCACTAATGAATTTTGTCCATCTGAATATTTCCAGGTCAGACTGTAAATGTTTTGCTTGGAGAACATGTCAGGAAAGAGTTTGCAGTCATTGTTAAAATTCCATTCTTTCCAAATGTGCTGTCTGCTGTTGTATCTGTAAGAATAAGAAAAACATGTCATTCCTTGCACTCTACATGAACTAAAACGGTTACAGGTTAAGCCACATTTGCATTTACACATTTAGCTGACGCTTTTATCCAAAGAGACTTGCAATTTCTATATGTTAAATGTTAAGTGTCTTCCTCAGGGAAACATTGGTGTATGTGTCACAGTGGGAATCTTATCCAGATCTCCCACACCAAAGGCATGTGACTTTTGGGGATTTAAAAAAAAGTCCAATTAAGTCCAATTAAGCACTGAAAGCAGTCAGGCTTAATTATATATTAAATCATGAAAACAACATCTTCAAGATAAAACCACAGTGTCATGTGACTCATTGAATGTAAAGGTACAATTAATGTATTTGTGCAGTAGTTTCTCACCTGTAATAAAAACAGGGTAACGGGCTGATATATTCTGGACCTGCAAATGGACCAAACATGTGAGATAGTCAGGCTGATCTCTTGACGTGAGGTCACACTCATGGTAAGGCAGCACCTCCACTATTCCAGCTTCTTGGCACCAGTTTAGGAAGTGCTTCTTCTCTTTTGCCTCTGCACTCAACCTGGATGTGGGACGAGCAAACATAATGTTCAGATAGACAAGATTTTAACAGAAAGGTTTATATAAAGTGCACAATCAGCATCAGTTTTTCATAAAATGATAGCAACTGTGAAAATCTGGGAAATAGATCGAGAGGATACATGGAGAAACATAGGGCCTGATGGTAGGAGGTCTGTTAGATATGCAGTGGGCAAATTTACACACTACAAAATTATACACATATTATACACCAGTATACTTAATAAAAATAGCCTCATAGATAAATGAAGCAGCTACTTCATTTGATGAGGGAATGTTCTTTTGTCTCTCCTTTCTGGAAACAAGTAATTAAAAGTCTTGGAGGGTGGTTGTATAAACCATTGCCAAAATCTCCCCAGCTGTGCTTGTTAGAAGAGAGGTCTCTCCTACCAAGAAGTGTACCCAAACAAGAATTTGGACTTGCACTGGCAGGCTTTAGTGGCACTTCCAAGGATCGTTCTCTGCAATTGGATGTCAGACAAAGCCTGACTTTTCTGGTTAAACTACCTGGTGACATATATTATGAATCTATCAATCTCTACAAGGACTAATAATTACTAAAGGAAGTTTTATGAAGTTTGGTCAATTTTGTAATATGTTGTATATAAAGAAATAAACATAACATAGTAAATATTCCTAATTTATTTTGAAATGTTATTTTTGCCAATAATTAAAATGTGCCATCTCATTTATCTTTACTCATTGCCACTTTTTCTTTGTTTATTGTTTTGTCTTATTGTACTTCTGTTCTTTTGTGATCCTTCTATGTATCCTAGATGTTTTTTGTTGGGCTTGTTCTATTACCTGTTCTTTATTGATTTTTTGTTGTTGTGCGTGTGTGTATGTGATTTAGCTTTTGGAAAAGCTAGCAAAGCAAAACTTACATAAAAGACCAGCTATTAGAACACCTGTAACCTGCTATTGAGGGAAGTGAGCAACAAGAGCTTTTCTGTAGTTATTTTTCAACAGTGATCCTACCTTGCATTCTCTTTCAGCCGACGGCTGTCTCTGTAGTGCAACATCCATTTCCACTTCCCCGTTCTGCTTAGCTCTTGCAAGATTTCTGACAATTTTTTCATGTTGCCTTAAGATTCATACAAAGTAGACATCATGAGTTAAATTGGGATGAATTAAAAGAGAACAACAATAAAGCTGGTACTCAGTTGAAAGTGCACATACAAAGGCTGAGGGACTCCAGTGCTGCTCTGTCGATCATTATAAAACCACCCCTGGTGAAGAGCTCCTGATGGGTAAGATTCACAACATCATCTGTTTCGTCAATTCCAGCAAACTGCACACCTGGCGACTTCTTCAGGTTGAGCAAATGTGGGACCTGACAGAAGGCGGCAGAGTCATTAATTCCTGATTGTTTACTGCAAAAGTCCTGTCTTTATCTTTTTCACCAGCTGATCAATTACCTCACAAATGTGCTCTGCAATGTCTTCATTCCTGAGGATGATGAGTAGCGATGAAGAACTATCCTCACCCAGGAAGAACTCAGATGGCTGTACAGCAGTATGGCCTTCTGCCTCCAACTGTGCCTTTTGAAGACCAAGGAGAGATTATCCAAACTTTAAAAGCCATTTTCCATTAACAGGCTTTAACATTAAAAATTAGTCCCTTCTCTTAACTTGCTATAGTATCTCTGGGGAGTATGTACATGGGTTATTAAAGGACTGTATGATATCACTGAATTCAGCATTCATTTGATTCCTACTTAATGTCTTCTCAGTGACCTCTTAATATCAACCAACAACAACAACAAGACATTACTTTAAAAAAGACAAATGATTAAGTTGTAAGCTGATATATGGGAATATATGAGTGTCAGTCATAACCTCTTTTAAACCCCTCTTGGAAATATTTAGTTAATGATACCCCACCAAAAATGTGTTTCTTGGTTATGAAAACACGAAGCCCCATAGGCTTGAAAAAGAGCAGTAAAATGTTTGCAGTTTGCTCTGTTATGAAGGAAAAAGTTTTTTTTGTAAATGTCAGAAATGCTCATTTTCGTCCCAGTGGTACAGCATAGGATGTTAATGTCTGTGTTTGATTGACAGCACCTGGCAGAGGAATGAGAGACAATGGCTGTATTCAGAACCGCCTACTACATACTTCCAGTGATCGTAGTCTGCAGTACTACATACTGCCAGTTTCTGATTTTGGAGAGCAGAAGTAAACAATAGAACAAATATAAATTACCACTAATAACATTTTTTTCTAATTTAATCTTGTGTTAGGAGAACATATGTAAGATACGTAACTTTATTGTTAGCTGAATTTGTCCTACTACACAAAAGGCCATAATGCTTAAGTTAAAGTTAAGTTACTTAGCAAGCTGTCAACAAGAAAACAACACGACATACAGAACTTAAATCTAATGAGTTATATTTTGTATTATCAAAGACAGTGCATTCCTCCTTGTCCACCCCTTGTGATTTCAACAATGACCAGTTGTTGAGACTACCTGATTAAATAACATTTAAAAAAATACTGGTTGTCGTGACCGTTCTAGCCCTTTGCATTATGGGACACAGTAAGTGAGGTAGACTGATTCAATGCATTTTGGAAATATTTTCCGAATCAGTACAACATCCGGGTATTTTTGGCATACTGAAGACTATACTTTTGCTTTTGTTTGCATACTGCACACTACATACTACAAATCAGAACATACTATAGTGTAGTAGGCGGTTTTGAATACAGCCAATGTAAGCAATCTTGGGCTGAAGCTTACCAGCCATTGACAGACAGTGTTTTGTAAGCAGTGGTATTGAAGTGTAAAGACCACACCAGCATCTAAACACCCAAAACTAATATTTGCAAGTACATTTACATGCTTTTTAATGTGCTGCAGCTCAGCAGCTAATTTTCAATCTAGTCTGCAAACTAAAGTTAGCAGTGAACTTTTCTCTGGTGAATGTTTGTTTAGTGGCTCGTTCAATAAGCAATAAGTGAAGGACAAGACGTGTGTTCATGATTGATTGTAGTTGGATGAGGAGGATATGGTAGCAGCGAAAGAATGCTTTTCAAAAATAGACGTTAATAGATTATATTTGCCAACTCGTGCTAATGATCACCAATTCAATATGTAGGTTGAAACACAATCATTAACTGAATCCCTGGTACACCAATCTGCTGTCCGGAGAAGTCTGATTAGGAGTGGCTTTCATGGAAGAATTGTGGCCAAAAAAGGCCAAAAATATACCTCCAACATCGAGGTAAGGAACTGGGATGCAGAAAAATGGCAGCAGGTGGCCTGGACTATTGAATCAAAATTTGAAATATTTGGCTGTAGCAGAAGGCAGTTTGTTTGCCAAATGTCTGAAGAGCGGTACAAGAATGACTGTCTGCAGGCAACAGTAAAGCCTGGTGAAGATTCCTTGTAGTTTGGGGCTGCATTTCTGCGAACGGAGTTGGGAATTTGGTCAGAATTAATGGACTCCTCAATGCTGAGAAATACAGGCAGATGCCTATACACATTCATCATGCAATGCTATCAGGGAAGCATCTGATTGGCCCTCTCCCTTAACATTCAAACACATTTCATGTGAAGCACATGCAGGAAGTATTGAGATGTATTACCAGTTGCTTTACAAATCAACAACAGTTTACTGCAGCAAATGAACAACAGAAAAGAAACACTGGGGCTCTGGGGTGAGAAGTGAAAGAATGTAGTGAAAACACTACATTTTGCTGCGTGGTTGGTTTGGCTAGTCACTCAAGTTCAAATTACCACCTTATGTGATGTTTGTTCATTTGCCTTTATCTTCACTAAACATGTGACCGTAAATTCAGATTTCTATCTTATTTTCCTTTCCTGGCCACTGAGTAAGTGTTACACTATCAAAAAATACTTTAGGTGGCATATCACTTTAATTGGTTAAGGAATGCAGGCTATAAACAGTATAGTTAATAAATAGTTAATAGAAATACTGCATTGGAAGTTTGTTGAAAACTCGTCTTACCTTGGTTTCCTCAAAGAAGGCATCATCTGACGTCACCAGTATGTAGAATCTGTACTTCGTTTTACAGGATTTCTTCACGACTGAATTCAGATTGCTGCGAAAACTCTCATCCATCTCTCTCTTCATTTGATCACAGAAGTCAAAATGGTTACTTGTGGATGGTTCATTCTTTGAGTAACCTCTATCCATTCTTAAGTGTTTAGGTCTAGGTGGGACCTTTTTGACAGCACAAACATCCTTCATCATTGCTTCGTACTGCCTGGCACATTCTGCAGTCACATCAGAAACTCCAGCATGTTCCATTGGGTTGCCGGTACCTTGAGATAGGTTTTGAGGATGCAAAGCCTTTTCTTCCTCTGTTGTGTCTGTCGGGTATTTCCTGTCAGACATGTCTACCTTAATTTTTTGTCCAACAAGTGACGGTACATCCAAGTGATCCACCAAATCCTCCTGCTCTTCTAGACTGGAAAAGTGAACAGTCACAGGACTGGAGCAAGGCAAATTAAATTTATCATGTGCATTCAGTGGGCGGATGGGTCCCATCTTACTCCTTTTCAAAAGCTGTTTCATTTGTTCTGAGAAGATCAGGCACTCCTGTTCCATTGATGCCAGAGTGAGGTCATCTTGTAGGCACCTCTGAGAAAGCTGCTCTATTAAAGAATAAGATCTCATCCAACTGGCGTTATAGACTGTACATGAAAGTGAGCTTTGAGGTCCCAGAAAGAGACTGTCATTTATTATGCTATCATTTTTGTGACTCGCAACTGATGTTGATGGGCCTAAAAAGTCTTCCTGATCCATTTCAATGCTCTCTTTAGTTGTTTGCCCAACTCTCTCAACTAAACTATTTGCCAAGAAACCTTGGTTTCCATTAACAAAATTAGAGGAAGTTTTTGCAGATTTGTTTGCAGGAATCTTGTTGAATTTGTTTATGTCCCCTCCTTCATGTTGATATAAAGGATCTAGAAGTACTAATTTAGCTTTATCTGAGTTAGACTTACCGTCACTAACATTTGATAACCAACTGCTCTTGGAAGAAAGCTCCCTGGCCTTGTGCTTATCTTTTAGTCCTTCAGAATTTCCCATGAGACTTTCTGAGTCTGAGTTTCCATGAGTCTTTTTCTCCAAGAGAATGGAAGCTGGTGTGGTGTATGAGACTACTGGAGTTTTACGTTGTTTAATCTTAAATACACATGACATAACAGAGTTTTCATTTTCTCTGTCTTTAGAGATGCAATCGGCTTGAATTTCTTCACTCTTAGAAGGTTTTACAGCCATGACAGGACGCTGACTATATGAATTTGGTTCATTACTTAAATTTGTCTGTGATGTTGTTTTATGCTCATCTTGGTCAATATTTGTTTTAACAGCTTGCAAACATTCAGTAGAGGTAGAGGATCTGTGTCCTACAGAGCTCTCCTCCTGTAATACATCTGTTCTTCCAATATAGCGTTGATGAAGTGATAAGTCCGTTTTCTTTAGCTGCAACCTAACACCAAGTACTTGCTCTAATTTAGAGAAAGGTGATGAAGGAAAGTGACCCGATGATTCTGTGTGCAGTTCTTGTGAGGTAGAAGGTGACACCGCTGCTGGCTTTGTATTGTTTATTTTCTTGTCCTTAAAGTCAGCTGGGGTGTGGCTTGGGGCTAAGCAAGTAGGGATGTGCTTGATGCTGGTGTTAGGGGTTTGATCAAGAGACCGTTTCAAATCAGCTGTTTCAATCTGGCTGGATTTGTCAGTGTGGTTTGATTTGGAGAGGAACTTGTCTATACATTGTAGAACTCTAAGAGTTCTTAGCTCAAGATCAGGGTGAAGACTACGGTGAGGTTTGGGAAGTTTTCGCTCAAGAGGCATCATCATCTCATCCATTATAGGTGTTGAGCTTCTGCTAACACATTTCTCAGTCATGTTTTTGCAGGTGTCAGTACCACTGAAAGCAGAAGTGCTACTACCAGTAGGGCCAGAACAAGTTAAGTACACAAATGGGTTCTCATCCATAGTTGGGGTAGGGCACCGGTCATCAGACTCACTTCCCAAGACCTTTGGCTGGTGAGTTTCAAGTTTTTTGGACAGTGATATTTTGCCAGCAGACAGTTCTGCCTTTTTACTGTACATCTGAGATGTACTATGTACCTCTGTGGGTAGGACAGTTTCACTGATGAATAGTATTTCCTTCTGGCCTTGAACAACTTCTTCAACCTTGCCTTGCGAGTGTGGGTCATGTGGATATACTGTATCCTCTCCAGAGGCATCTATTCCAATAAATGGAATTACAACCCCACTATGGATCTTTTCCAGAACCTCATTTGTTTTGTTGCTTTTGAGATCAGTTTTTTGAGTTAATGCCACTTCAGCTTCACATCTGTTTATAACCTCACATTGAGGTGAATGAGACTGATGATTAAATAGGTCCTTTTGAGTTGTGTTACCAACCTTTTGCTCTCCCTCAATCGATTTGGTATCCTGATCTTCAAGATCATCACTACTTAGAATTAAGTTTCCCATTACTTTGTTTTGGCTTCCTGTTTCAACACTGTCATTTGTCTGGGGAATAGACCCAGCTGCAGAAGACAATGAGGTGCCCTCATCAGAAATGGGTGATGCTGCCTTCTGATAATGTGGCTTATGTGCCAAACAAATGTAATTTCCTGAATTTTCCTCAACTGCATGTTCATCATAAATAGGCTCCATTTCTGCTTGAGCGTGATGAGCTTTTTCTGAAAGGGCATGTTCATCTGTCAATGCACTGCCATTTGCACAGGGTCTCTCCAAATGATCATCATTGCAGGCATCTTCTTCATTGTCTGCTTGAAGTGTTTGCTCCTCCAATGGTCCTTGGTGATTACACTCTGTGATGCAATCCATCTTTACAGAGTCTGGGCCATCACACATCAAAGGTAATGGTTGACCCAAATTACTTTCACCTTCCATAGCTGAAACGCAACTGTCTTTAAGTCTTCTTTTCCACAGTCCATCTTCTTTTCCATAATGATAACCTTCAATCACCTTACCTTCATGTGCTGTACAACAATCCACATCTTCATTAATATTTTCAGCCTTGCCTGGTGAGACTGCTTTAGGTTCCTCCCTAGATAACCGCTTCTCATTCTCCAACAGATTTCCATTGCAGACTACACCTGGTTCTTCGTTTGTTGAATCATCACCATTATTAATAATTTTTTCATCTTGGCATGGCTTTTCATTCACTTCCCAGTTTTCCCCATCTTTGGATTCCACTTCATCATGCTCTCCTGTATGAATTACATCACCTGCTTCTTTGTTGGAATCTACCTCTTCATCTGTCATGGATTTAGAAGAACCCCTTCCATGATTTTGCCCTAAACTCATCTCTGTAGCTTCTGAATTTTCAATGCCATCTTTCATAAATTTCTTCTCATTGTTGCATTCATGTAACACGTGGCCAATTCCTGAAGCAGTCTCATGTTTTTTTGGCTGAATGGATTCACTTTCCATCTCTTCCTGTACAGGAATGAATGTTTTATCGCATTTAAGAGATGGTACCGTGTGCTCCATGTGGCCAGCTTTTTGTGAAGGGGTACAAGTTGCATTATTTTCATAGATCCTTCTGACACCATTCACCTCATTGATAATCTCTGTAGAGGGTACAATCTTTTTGTAACACTGGAAAAAGAAAGAGAAAAAAGAATATAAGAATTACATATTATATAAACTGTCTTTCATTCTGTGAAAACCATGACTGCTGTTTCTCTCTGGTAATGTAGTTTTCAATGTTTTAAACATTTTGCCATGATTCTTCAAGGTCACTATTGATGCACTAGCAATTCAAACAATGAATCCTGGAAATGACAATTACAACAGTAGCTACACGTGTATTATATTACATTGGCTACTATTTAGAAATGTGTGTCAACATCAATAGAAGTATAATCAGGCCAGACAGTTGCTGCCTGACATGCAGGTGTCACGTTCGCTGGGTGAGTGCAGCAGGAGTGAGCCCAAACGCAAGACACTTGTGAGCTGAGATGGAGTTCAAGGTTTATTTATCCAACTCACAAAACAGGCAAGACAAAACTCACGGGAACAGGAACTGGTATCATCCAAAAAGCAGGTAACGGGTAGCAACACGACATCCAACAGGACAGACATGCAATATCCGACAGGACAGGACTGACATGAGACAATGACCGAACAGGGAATGAACCGAAACACCATACATTTATACACAGTGACTAACGAGCAGGGCGGGAGCAACACAGGTGACTGGGATCAGGGTTAACGAGGCGGAGAGACAGAAGGGAAAACAGAGACTAGCAGGCAGGCAGATTACTGAGGGGGGAAAAGACAAAACACAAGTTCCTCAACACTAAACATCAGAGTAATATAAACAAGCGGACAGATCACAAATGAACTAACACCAACAAGGAACACAGAGAGAAGCTATGGTAAAACAGAACTCAGACATGGGCAAAACACAGAAGTAAACCGACCAGGAGTGAACACTAAGACAAGAACTAAAACACAGGACTAGGAACACAGACATGGAACAAAAACCCAGACTCCGCAACAAGACACACAGACAGGACTGAAACCCAGACACGCTCAGGACAGGATCGTGACAGCAGGTGCATCAGTCATAACTAAACCAGAATTGTAGCAAAAAGAAAACCCACAAAAATCTTCACTACTCATGTCAAACCAGAGAAAGCTGAATTGGGGTAATTTTGGTACCCATATTGGCATTAAATGAGCCTGCTTTTCTGTCTACTCATCCACTTTGTGCCCACCAATCGCACAGAGCCTTAATACAATAAATAGGCATGAAGGCACTCCCTCTCAGTTGGGTAAATCCCTGTAGTACATAAGCAGTCCATCTGGGGAATGTGTACATTACCAGAGTGTGGCACACATATGGACAAGATGACACTACATCGGGCTCTTGGAACTAAGTATACAAACATCAATACTTTTTTCTGGTATATGGTTAATACAGAGCAAAGGAATCAGCATCTTGATATGATAGATTACTGAAGCTCACCCTTACTTCACCTGCAGATAATCAATTCCTGCATTGACAGGAGTATGCATGCCAACATGATTGAAGGCTTTGCATATCCTGTGTCTGGGAGCTGTGTTGTCATGGACAATAGTTCCTGACCTGGTCTCATTTTGAACATACAAAAACTTTGCACATCTATTTAATGAGACAGGTGGTAGGAGAGGCAAGAGTAGTTTAAAAGTTGCAAATAAACTCCAGCAAACTGTCTAACTTGCAATACTACATTTATTTGCGATGTTAGGTGCTAGACTTTCATTAGCCATAAAGGTCACCAAAGGCCAAACAGGACAAAGCCACTGTATCTGGAATATGGATATAGGGCTCCCTCTTAAAGAGGTGGTTTTATGCTCAGGTTCATAATCTTATTTAAGGGTTGTACCAGAACAGGTTTACATGGTTTAATTTTCAAAACAAAGCATATATTTTGTCATACTGCACATTACTGCAGCTCCTCTTTCGTATTAGCATTGGAGTAATACATTTTGCCTCTACATGATCTTTGTTGGGAGTTGCACGTGCGCAGTTCCTAGTTAAGGATGATTTACCAATCAGAAGCAGAGTAGGGGGCGCCTGAGAAGCTGGTACAGCTTCGGTTCAGCTGTATACGTTCCCCTTACCAGCTTAACAACATGGACTGGAGCAACAGTTTCAGAGTGGTGAGTTATTAATCTGTAACAAATGTATCTTTCATCCATAAAGTTTTAACTGAGCTCTGTCTCTACATCACGGTAACTACTTTATGTCCATTGACTGACTGGAGGGTAGCTAATGTTTGGAATGGAGAGAAGAGGCAGCAGGCGGACGTCTTGCCACTGTGTGCTGCCGCAACTGTTTTTGAGAGCGTGTCGGACTAGCTGCTTGGCGAGCATTATGAAGCGCATTTTGCTGTGCTGTCACAGGGATGAAAGGGAAACGGTTGGACTACAAACGAGCTGTTTTCGGGCAGTTAAGAGCAGTGTTTTCTGTGGGAGATGGGAACTCCCTTTGAACTCACTTTGCAAACCTGTTACATGCACAAAAGAGATCTCCTTTATAACTCAATAAAGGAGAGGGAAAAAGCCAAAAAGCATAATAACACCTCTTTAAAGCCAAGCTTTGAAAGAAATCTACACAGGATTGTTTTGTAGCTGGGCCTAGCCCCAAGCGACTATGCCAGTCTGAAAGATGGGGCCTCTTGTGTCACCACCCACAAGGAAAGGAATAAAGGGTCTGGTATATGTTTGGGCAGCAGGCAAATGTGCAGGCTTTGTCTAAATGAAAACTAGCCAATGAAACTAGCAATCAGTATGTGGAATGTCACCTCTGGTTGAAAAGGAGCTGAAGCTTGTGCAGTAGGCAGAATGGCAACAACCATACTTGGTATGGCTCATTTTAGTACAACTGGATAGAACATGGCCTCTCCTTGTCTGGAGTCATCCAGGGTGCTGGCCTTGTGGGTGTGAGGATACTAACAAGTCCTGACTGTGTGTAGGTTTTCTTTGTGCCTATGTGCCAAATAGTATTTCAGAGTCTTTATATCAGATGGTGGTAGAAACTGGCACATTGACAGAGTAAACCTAAATGGGGAAGGGAATTGAACTCTTAATGTCCGTCGGAGGTCTGTTTCGAACTGCGGCCAAAAGGTCTGAGGTGATTTGCAGTGTCAATCAGCTGGCATTTGAGTTTGTGACTCCCATTCAGATGCCTATTACTACATGACAAGCACACAAGCCGGGTCCTTAAATTGTTCTGTATTCTAAAGACCATCTGTAATTCATGACAAAGACATTAAATGCATGATAGTTTATCTGTAATGTAATAGTAACATTAGAACCAAACCTGAGATTTGCTTGCCTCCGGTAGTCCCATGGATGACTTGAACGTGTTCAATGGTTCACCAGCTTCTTTCAGTTCACCCACCACAGAAGTCTGTTTTCTGTCAACTTGTGGCTCTGAAGTGACAATCTTTGCATTGGAGTCTCTCTGTGACAAGTCCAAAATAACACATTCTTCGTCCAAGCCAGACTTAACTTTTTTGCTAAGGTCCAAAGCGTTTGAAATTGAAGGGTCTGAAGAGTCTCTTACACTCAGGAAAGGAGAACATGAATTGTCCTTGAAAACTATTCCACTGGACATTTCCAAAAAAGCACTCTCTTCCGTACATGAGTTTATAGAGTTCGAGTCAATTTGAAAGAACCTTTCTGTTGAACGGCTGTAGAACAGACCTATCCACATGTGGACGATGAGCTGTACCTCTTCACTGGTGTCTTGAATGGAATAATCCCATGGGCTATCGAAGGTGTACAACGAACAAAAATGAACTCTTTCAGTTGAATAATTGATAAACTGTCATCCTATTTGTTAACTAAACACAGGTATAGAACTGAAATTATGTGAAATTGTAATACATTTTTTACTTTTATATTGAGATTCGTTGAATAAATAAGAAACAACATACATACCCATGCAAGGCTCGGATGATAGCTCTATCCTTTGAGTCACTAGTAAACTTGCTGTCTAGATTAAAGTCATAGTTCTCCTTCCATTGCTTTGTGACTTGGACAGATCCATTCTTGATATCAAAGGTACGGGAGTGCCTGAACTTTCTTCTGCGTACCATGCGTTTACTCAGGTATTCTGGAATCATGTGGTGTTCACTGCGGTCTTCCTGACCGACAGAGGGTTGTAGTGTTTTTATTCCATCGCCATACATTGTCTGGTGATGATGCAGCAGTCTGGTAGAACCACTTAAAGGGGATATCTGCAAGGGTGTACCTGACAAACCCAATAGTAGAAAAGAAGATGGGGGCAATGAGTAAGCATGTTCTTTAGATACCAAATCAACCAATTCACTGCCTCCCACAAGATGGCTTGGTGAAGGAGAATCAAGAGACTGAATGGGTCTAGCAGCAGGCTGTTTAAGCAGAGCATGAAGAACTGACTCTTGTTCAGCACTGGTAACATCTTTTGTAAGGTCACACTTCTTCAAACTTGTCTCAGGCTTTCTCTCAAGTGCTGGGTCTGGTTGTGGTGGAACCTGGTCATTACTGGCACCGAGTGCCAAGTCAGCAAGTAAGTTCAAAGCATCTGTAGATGAGCAAGCACTGTTCATTTTTTCCTTAACAGGGTTCCTGACAGAATTATCCCTAGTACACTCTTTGTTTTTGAGTTTTTCACTTGCAAAAGAAGCTGGGGTTTGAAAATGCAACCACCCTGTGAAGACAAAACAGAGGAGAAAAAAGAGAAACTGCATGAAAATAGAAAGTAGCACATTGAAAGCATTTAAAAAATAAAATATACCAATACACTAATAGGAACTTGTCACTAACCAGTAAACTATGCCATTGTTTCAAACACAGACATTGGTTTATTAAGCCAATAATGTCACTTTGGGTGCAGATGCATAGGACTGGCAAAATGCAGCATAAGCAAGAGCAAAAGCAAATTAAGAACTAGAAATACATAGCAAAGCAAATTGCTAGCATGCTAAGGATAGTTGCAGAAGAGACAGAGCCAAGAAAAGGGTAAGTCAGTTTCAATGTCATACACAATACTGAAGAAGTTTTAGACATACACAAAAAACAAACTTACATTTCTTTTTAACATGTTCTGCAGAGATGCCTTGATGCTTTTTGAGTGTTTTAATCCTACCCCTTCTTGGAAAAATTGATAGAGGTCTTTGAATGACTTCAGGTTGTTTGTCAGGAATGGTTTGTTCTTGTGTCTCTGATACGTCTTTCCTTTGTTGAGTGTCCTGACCTTCAGTTTTCTTTATCTTCTCTGGTGTCTCTTTAGGGGTCAGGCCTAGGGCATATGCAAAAAGAGGATCAACTGACATCCTTGCCTCTTCCTTGACACCCAAATTGGTGTTCGGGACACTCGGAATTGAATCATTAGTCTTCAGCACCCCAGTGTCTGAGTCAACTCTGCTCATCTTGGGACAAGGCCCAGAATCTTGGGTAGTATCAGCAGTTGTTTCCTCTAACACAAGGTGACCCGTTTTTCTCTTTCCCCTTAGAAGAACCGATTTTAGTTTATTCAACAGAAATTCACCCTTTGTTCTACCCTTTTCTGGGGAGAGGGTATCAGCATGTTTTTCTTTAACTGCTTCCGAGAATGGAGGCGTGTCTGTGCTATCCTTCTTTGAAGAATGCTCCCTTCTCTCTGGATTCAAAATCAATGAACCATTGCCATTATCCGACTGTCTCAAAGTGCTTTGTTCAAGATTAATGTCATTGAAACCAACATTTTGAAGATGGTTCCCTTCATCTTTGGATGTTGTGGCCTCTGTTTCATCCACTGCTGTTTCTGAAGCAGTGCTAGAATCTTGCTCCATTCTGACTGTGTCATGAGCATTCACAGGGGCATCAACCAACATATTTTCAGGGCACTGTTCATCTTTTGTATATTGAATCTTATCCTTTAAAGACTTAATCTGATCAGCAATATCTGCAGAGCCAAAGGGAACCAAGATTCTTCCACATTCGCTGGTAACCGGTTTCAAGTCCCAGCGCTCCGTTTTCCTCCTCAAAGGACAAGCTTCAAGTTCCATAAAAACGGTGCTTTCCAAGCTCTCTTGTCCAGGGTCGGATTTTTTATCCTCTGCTACAGCAGATCGCACTTTTTTATTATTTGACGATAGCTTTCGTCTTTGTACTTTCCTCCAATCAATATTTTGATTAATCAACAGTGGGTGGTCTGATGATTCCTTGGCCTGGTCTTCCTCCTGGCTCTTCAAGTTGTCTTCCTCCACGGCTATTTCGACTGTTTGTAAACTGTGAGTTTCAACACAGGCTTTAGATACCTTTTTCCGACCTTTGAAATGTCCCCTGCGTCGTTTTCTACGTTTTGCTTTTGTGGGACTGGTGATCTCAGAGCAATCCAAAAGCTTTTTGGTTTTAACTGTTTCACCATTCGGAGAGTTTACTCCGGCTGTTTGTAATTTGGCTGTTGAAAAACCAGAAAGCTGAAAGTCATTGTGCTTTACTGCAGAGTCTGTATTGTCCACACTTAAACTCTCAGTGACAGTTTGCTCTGCCGAAGTGATGCTGACAATCAGCTCTGCTGGAAGGTCATCTGATGTAGAGGGAGTCAGGAGATCTTTTGCCACCATATCATCAGGTTTGATCAACAAAGTCAGGCCGTTGGTTGTATCTCCAGCTTGCAAAACCTCTGGTACAACATTTTGAGACACAACTGTTAAGTCAACTTGTGCTTCAGCACTTGTTACACCACTGTCTACAGTCTCATTTATAGGCGACTTCTGGCCTGTCCACTGATCTTCTGATCCCATGCTAACAGAATTGGCTAGTGCCTCCTCAGGAGATGACAGACAGATGTAGACATCATCATCAAGGTCTTCTATTCGCTCCTCTTGTCCAGCCTTCAGGATTTCTGAAGCCTTGGACATTGGCAGTTGAAAAGAGACTGGTTTGCTCAGGTATGATGTGAAGCTCTGCCATGCCCTGTTAGTCCACTCCGGGGATGAGTAGAGGTGTTTGTGGGCATCCGGCACATCATACTGATCTGGAAAGATGCTGACTTCCCTAGAGGGACTTAATGCCAACCCAGGATTTATCAGTGCTGCGTAACTCTGCATATGCTGCGCCAAAACTTCACATAGTTCTTCACTTGGGTCAATGGGTGTTTTCTCAACTTCGCCCTCTGCATAACTTAGTACCGGTAGAACCCGCAGGATTTCAGATGACATGGCAGATTTTCTCTGTCCAAATTTTGTGTCTGTGATAAATCAAGAAAGAATTCTTGTTTAAAAGTGCGACTGAGCAGGGCAAATGTCATTTCATTTAAGTAATGTGAGAAACAGATCAAATGGAAATATTCACTGTTAAACACATGCTGTAATCACCTCTCAGCATAACTCGTGAGCTTGGAAACACAAACATGCCTTGCAGGACCTCAGCTGCACTGGACCCAGTATCTTGAGGGAAAAAAGC
Source organism: Micropterus dolomieu (assembly GCF_021292245.1). Classification (NCBI taxonomy): domain Eukaryota; kingdom Metazoa; phylum Chordata; class Actinopteri; order Centrarchiformes; family Centrarchidae; genus Micropterus; species Micropterus dolomieu. The sequence continues at coordinate 12,765,133 of NC_060171.1, read as the reverse complement.
ACAAAAGATACATGGCTGATATGAAGCTGAATTTTTGTTTTTAATGAGACAAAATTTGTTTTGTTGTAAGACAGACAACATAATAGTAATTTTTATATCTTACCATCATATGTGAGGAAATGGGAGGAGTGCAACAAGATAAGAAAACCACTATCCTTAAGCGGAATAGTGAGAGCCTGTGCAAAAATGAGCGTCAGGTATGATTTTTAGATGTTGGATAGCAAGTAAAATTCAACATATTATTATGCAGTGCAAACTGACATTGAAAGTAGACCAACTGAAACAACAGAAAAATTATTAATGACAATTATTACAATCAATTTATTGTTCAAGTAACTCTTGATACCAATCTGCAGATGTAAAGTTTAAATGGAATACTTCAGGTTTCCGACTGTCCACACTGAATAAAACACCACTTGGGTGCTGATAAATGTGCATGGGTATGTGTGATTACTTTTGACATTTTATGGAGGGAATGACTAAGCTCTACAGTCTCAAAGGTTGATAATAAACAGAAACTCACAACATCTTTCTCCTTTATCTCCCACAGAAGCAGAAATAGTGAGCTGCTTTCTTCTGCCTTAGAAGAAACCAACTCAAACAAACTGTAGTATAAGCCATCCAGAAAGACTGAAAGACAAATTCAAAGAGACAAATTCATCAGTAATGCGTTTAAAAAAGCAAAATTATGTTGAAACATCCCTTGCAAATGTAATTCTTGCGTAATAAAACACTTTCTAACAGCACACCTTCACCAGAGAAGCAGGTTTCAAAGACAGCCCTTGGCAACAGCTGTCTCAGATCAAACATAGAAATGGCTCTGTCAACATTCACCACTGGTGGCCTTAAATGGAAAAAATAAGGCAAAACACAGAAAACAGGTTATATAATCCAAATGACCAAAGTAATTTAAGAATACTGTGTGTATTTTCAAAGAGCCCATTTAACTTACAGTTCTGCAGGGATCAAGGCCCCTGCTGTAGACCTCAGCCCAACATCATAGAAGTTTGTGCCTATTTGAAGTTGACCATTCCATGGAAAGTAATGACAAACTGCAAAAAATAAAAAGACTTAAATGATATTCATAACAGTCCATTTTCAGTAAATTAAATATGTTCATATACAAATCACTGACAAATAAAACACTCCCATGATTTAAATGGAATAAGATACTTTTATTAGTATATTGCTGTGGATTTGTTGCAATGGCATACACCCATCAGCCACAACATTATGACCACTGACAGGTGAAGTGAATAACACTTATCATGTCGTTACCACGGTATCTGTCAGTGGGTGGGATACATTAGGCAGCAAGTGAACATTTTTACCCCAAAGTTGATGTGTTAAAAGCAGGAAAAATGGGCAAGTGTAAGGATCTGAGCGACTTTGACAAGGGCCAAATTGTGATGGCTAGACAACTGGGTCAGAGCATCTCCAAAACTGCAGCTCTGTTCCTGGTCTGCAGTGTTCAGTATCTATCAAAAGTGGTCCAAAGGAAGGAAAAGCGGTGAACCGGCTAAGGCTCATTGATGTGTGTGGGGCGCGAAGGCGGGCCTGTGTGGTCCGATCCAACAGACAAACTACTGTAGTCAAATTGCTGAAAAAGTTGATGCTGGTTCGTTCGTTGATTTGCCCCCGATCACAGCCAGATGGTCGGCTAGCTCAGCGACTTGCAAATCGGGCTTAATATCGTATAGCGTGAACTAGGCTTTACAGGACTTAAAGGATCTGCTGCTAATGTCTTGGTGTCAGATACCATAACACACCTTCAGAGGTCCAGTGAAGTCCATGCCTTGACGGGTCTGGGCTGTTTTGGCAGCAAAAGGGGGATCTGCACAATATTAGGCATGTGGTCTTAATCTTATGGCTGATCGGTGTATTCTTTAAACAGTGGTCCAAATGACACGTTTATCTGGCTGAACTACCTCATAGCAGGGCTTTTGTATTTGTTTGACAGCAATATGTAATGTACATATGGAGAAACCATATCAGGTTTGCTATTAATTACACATTACTTACCCAGTTTTTTTTCCTCACTGAAAAAAAGAAACCAGGAAAGAATTAATCAATATGAATTAAATGTTCTCAAATTGTATGAAATGGTATTTGATCAAGCACATGGCCTAACAGAGCCATGTGTTGCTGTGGACATAGTACCTTTTCTCCTGTGATGCTATAAGTGTTGATTTGGTATCCGTATATGAAAATGATACAATGGCAAAAGGACATGCAGCGCTGGGAGATTGAGTCGTCTGATTGCTTCCATCTTCCAGCAGTTCGTACATGTAATACTGCAAGGTCAAAAAAATTTTCTTCTTACCATGTACACTTTAATGTATTCAACAACATTGTGCTCAGAAGGAACCGTCTACACACGGACAGGTAAGAAATACACATAGATGGCACAACCACCACAACATGTGGGCATTACAACAAGGGACACTTTATTGTATTACAATACTGTAATCATTTTTTTTTTTTTTATTTACATGCATCTAAATTTTCTGTGCATTTGTAGCTCTATGCAACAGTGGGGTGGAGAGTAGGAATAACTGTACTGTATGATCTTCATCAACAGTCAGGTGAATCTTTTTACCTGGGTTCTCTCGAAGGCAAGGAAGGAGCTGGTTTTGGCAGAAACTGAAGGCCACTGTTCTGACACATGACAGTCAAAGCCCTCAGTGGGTGCAGTGAAATTCTGGGTGTAGTTCTCTGAGACCTGTTTAACTCTACCCTGTTGGTAACAAAAGGACAATGATTTTGTTCATACTTTGTTTTCTATGAATGAAAAAAACACAATGGCTGTCTATCTCAAACAACTATATTTTACTCTTCAATACCTTTGTCAGCCTGATGATGGCAATATATCCAGATTTCCCATGATACCAGCGATTTAGATCCAAACAGTCAGAGTACATTGATATGTAAACACCTGAGTAAACATAGAAAACTGTTAACTTAATTCATGGCTAGCTAAAAATAAACACAGAGAGGCTCATTTGCTGAGATTTGGGGAAAAACAACAATGTTTAACTCAAAGTGGCTTTTCCACCTTACACTCCTACAGCAGCAAGGCCACACCCTGATCGATGAATCTGTCACAGCTGTCAACAGGTGAACACGGTAGCCTACTTTGGGCACTGTAGACCAAAATTGAATTTACCTCAGAAGTAACCACGCAAATTGTTGTAAATCAGTAAGCTTTATGGATTTTAGAAGTTCTACAACTAAATTATAGGTTCTTAAAAGCTTCTTTCACTACTTCATATGTATCTTAAGGTAAGACATTTGGGATCTTGTTAGCTTGATTGAGAGGAGTCTGACACCAGTTGGCTGAAGGATTTAGGGTGGGTGTTGCTTCTTCCACACTAAAAGCCACATTTATAGGCCTGTTCATGTCTTACAACATAGTTTATTTTCTTAAGCGAGGACCAGTTTTTTGAAAAAAACAAAACAAAATCTAGTTATTTTCAATAGATCTTCAAACCTCATGTTAAAATATAAAAAGTAGAATTAAAAATGCACTGAAACATGAATGGGGATAGATAGACACTTGACAATGAGTGACCTTCAGGAATGTTCTTTGAGTAATGTAGAACAGTAACTTGGAAATCTGAACGTAGGAAGCTAAACAAACTGCAAATAACTGGTTTGGCAGGTCTAGTGAGTATTCTCCTCTCCTTCACCAGCATTGTGCTGTAAGAACACTACAACATATTAGAAAATAAAACTACTAACAGTATGACCTTTCCAAATGTGTCCATAAGTCAATAAGAAATGCAGTCCTAATATTTAGATTTCATGAGTCTGTTATGAGAAGGTGTTTGAAGGAAACTGTTTCAGTACCCCTGCAATCTGCACAGGAACTAAAATATCAAAACAGGCACAGGATGTGAAGTAAAACACAGATTAATCTTGTGCAACACTTCTATATTCAATGACATGTGACACAATGGAGCTCTTGTTTTCATGTGCCACTCCAGTGTGGTTTCATACTACTGAAGAAAAACAGCTCCATAAAATGGACTTTGACCAATGTTTATACCTGATAACTTCCACATTTATCACAGCCTAGAGTGGGTAGAGAGATAACACATTTTTTGAGAGGCAACATTTCAAACTTGAAGTTATAAAGACAAACAAATTTAAGGGGTACATGTTAGAGATAAATGAGATCCATGCTGCAATGTACAGTGAAAGTCATTACATTCTGAATTCATTTTCTTTATGCTCCCTTACAAACTTCATATCCTGAAATGCTGTGAACCAACTCATAGTTTCTGTTTCACATCCGACATTCTTCCACTTTCATTTGTATAGATTCATACATTCAACTTGCTTTCACTTTTAAAAGCAGCAGAGCACCACACACTAAACATGGACTATTCCTTTGTCTGCACTACAAATATAACGGACAGGATGCATGCTTGAACAATGGATATGGCAATCAAGGCAAAATCTTGGGATAAAATTCTTAAAATGAACAAGAAAGGAATCAAATAACCAGTAAGTACATCTAACTTTGTTACAACATTTGTTGTGTACTAATGCGAATAGAAATAGAACCTATCTGCTTGTTCATGGCTGAGTTGTAGATACTAAAATGTCACTGTGATCTCACTCCTGGTTTAGCATAGGGGCAGTGGGGGGGGGGAATCACATATCATTAATTTACCATTTGAGGGATCTCCCAGAGTTGTGCATGTGCTGTTTCCAGTGAGCACACCAGTTTCTCCAATTGCATTAGCCTTTAAACAAATACAAATATCAATATCAGCAAGATCAGAAGATGTGTTGGAACATGTATTCTATTAGGTGTGCCTGTGCTTTAAGTCTTTACCTTGTTGACATCATCAAACAGCAAAAACCCATAAGATTCATCCAGATCCTCCTCTGAATACCCTACTTGTCTCCTCTTTGCTCGGAAAGCATTATACTTATATAAAAGAAAAAAGAAATCAGTTAGAAGCTATCAAATGTCGTTTTCATTTCATGTTTTAGGTTCCTCTCATAAGATTAAATGGCAGTTCCTATTTTATTGCATTCACTGTCCTCATTGCCCAGGTTTTCTTATGTAAAAGGACAAAATATACAAATCAGATTGTCTGGTACTGACTGCTAAAGATTAAATGATGGGACTAGTTATTGCATTAATGACATCATTTGGACTGACCTTTTCTTCCAATGCGGGATTCTTTATCAAGACAGCGGACTTATATCTGAAGGACTGCTTAGACTCCTCATACAAGTACGCACTTTTAAGTGGAGCCAAAATATTGCTTTGAAAGACGTCAGAAGTTGATGACACAGGTACTAATACACCTGAAAGTGGAGAAAAATACAAACATCAGCAGGACATAGAAGCGACTTTGCGAAAATGCAGAAAACTACGTTTCCGCTCTCTAGTACTAGGGAAAAAAGTTTTCGAGTTATTTCACAAGCCTGGGACTGTCTGTCCTAGGATAGACTAAACCTAATACACGCGTCCTTTTTTCGTCTAACGTTAATTATACAGCAACAGTACGTTTATATCTCAAGTACAGCGATTCTAATCTCTGTTTCTATTAGTGAAAGTTACACGAGGGCAGAAAAAAGCTAATCACCTTTACCCGAGACACAACCATTCCCACTTTCCATTGCTGAAGACTTATGAAATCTGTCGTTCTCGCTTTGCCCTTCGATGATAACAGCTGTGTCTGGTTTTAAACATTACAATGCAAAAATCGAGTCCCACGTATCCTGCATCCAGTGAGCCTTTAAAAATAACTTCAGCTTTATCCGCAGTTTCAAAAGACATATTAATGCGACAACCAGGAAGTTAAAAAAAATAACCCGACAGTCCAAACACGTAGACACAATAACATCCACTTCAATCCAATTTTTATCGTTTCACGCGAAATAAATCCGCTTTAACATGAAAGCTCATCAGTTGCCACGCAAGAGCGATGAACGCATGTATAGTCCGTATCGAAAAAGAAACAGAAACCTATCGAGGTGAAAGCATCCATCTTGAAAGTCCACACCAAACTGGTGGTGGTGGAGAGGCAGTTCAAGCCCTGCCGAGGCTTGTCTGCGCCTGCGGTTCACTTCTCCTGCCTGCGTCTCTGTTTTCCTGTTTCCAGTTAAAAATTAATGATTGCTAAATGTACAGAAACAGGCACGATAAAGCCTTTGTTTCTACCCTCCTTTTCTTTCCTCCTTTAGAAGATTATAATGTTGATTCTGCAATGCTGTAAGCGTGTAGTGTAGTTTAGTGCAACTATACAGACTGTAGGGGAAGTTGTGATCAGTGCTAACACATATTTAGCATGTTACGCATTAAGTGCAGCTACTCTGAGTGAGCTACTTGTACAGTTTTGCCAACACCCGCATTGAGGCAGCATCAAATATAAAGGACCAAGTTTAATTTTTGCTGGTATTATAATTTAAGGTGAAGTATTTGAACTGAATAAACCATTTCGGGTGGAGGTTTACACTACAGCTTCATTAAATGTCCCGTGTGTAACATTTACGATGATCTATTGGCAGAATATGGCAGAAATGGAATATAAAATTCATTAGTTCATTCAGTTTTCATTAGTGTAGCCTATAATCCCCTGAATATGAGAATCGTGTTTTCGTGACCTTAGAATGAGCCCTTCATTTGGCTGCGTTCCATTTGACATAGGAAGTTGGAATTTCCAAGTTCCAAGTCAGAAATTTCAACTGGAACGCCCCCTTAAGTTGGATTTCTGACTAGGAAAGTCGGGACACCTCACCAACCCCAACCTCAAAATCAGAGATGGCTGATCCCTGACTCAAAATTTGTGAAAACTGTAGTATTATACTGTTTATTGCACATCTGTCTGTGTACTGGAAAGCCATTAACTCGGGTGTGACATTACTCCCAGCTCTGACCACCAACTTCCGAGGTAAATGAAACACACCCGAGGGTCTACAGAGGGTCCTCTTCTACAGTAGCCAAGAACGGACAAACCAAACACCGTCTCTAGAAAGGGCATGTAGTGTTTTTCGCGAGTTTCACAGCCACCGTATTGTTCTTCTACACGCTTGGAAGGGAAGGGTGAGGAGAGGCATATTCAGTTGGTTACAATCTGCAACCTCACCCCTTGATGCTACTAAATCTTACTCACTGGAATTTAAAGAGTATTTTTGATGCTGACCTTGAATCGGTGTGTAGAATGAAATGGTTACCAGTAGCGTCGAACCAGCTGAGAATCGATTAGCCGCCAATTATCCTTTATAACTTTAAGCCACTTCTGCTCCCTGATTTTAGTCCTGTGGTCCCATACATTGCTTGTATGGTTGAGTCTCTTACCCCCAGAACTTGCAGTCTGCGGTTTTTGGCAACACAGATTTTTGCAATAATGTGGCCCCCAAAGAGTCACAGTGGGAAAAAAACATTTACGAACTACTTTTGAATTTGCTAGCAATATTTTTCATTCCCCTTAAAGCAACATTATGTAGTAATTCTATCTTAAAATAAAAGCTTCAAAATCATTTTGATGTTTCACTGACCTGTAATAGGGAGAATGGCGTCTCTGTCCATGCCACTCCGGAGTACCTAGTTTTGCACTATGTAACACTGGAATCCGTGTCAGAAAACTGCAAGAACGGCGTAATGCTTTACAGCAAGCTAGCTCACTATTCTCAGTATGGATATCATGGCAGAGGCTGTGAAGAGACCAAAGAAGCTCTTGTTGGATGAAGCAAGGAAGAGAAAAAAGAGAGAGTGACTGAGCAGGAGACCGGGCAAAAGGTAAATAGCACACTGACTTTTACTCATTGGCCTGAGTTAAAAGAGCTGAAAGGATGCAAGGTGTCCTAGTAAGTAATATTAGCTGGTTTGCAATGTCTGGTGTTGGTGCACTTGCTTGACGGTTGTCTGTGTTATAAAAATTGTGACTGGCTAGTTTTTGATCATAAGTAATGTAATTATAACAAATGCATATGTACATTTATCCATTTTTACGACAGCAGTGTATAAGTGCATTGTAAACTGGGGGGTGCCAATTCACACAAAAACCAATTGTTGCATAATGACGCTTTAATCCATTGGAACAGTCCGGTGTGTTGGTCCAGTCCATCTATGACAGGTCAAATAAAAAATAATAATCAAACTGGTTCCTCCCGCCAGACTGATCCTGCTGCCAGACCAGAACTTACAAATCCAAATTGATTTGCACGCTGGGTTAGGGTTTAGACTCTAGACAACTACAACAAATTCTGACTGGAATGTACTCAGTTTTTGAACTCTATGCTTTATTGGTTGCTAGGTAGGCAATGTAACACAAACAAATGTAGGCAGCATGTATCAACCCAAGCTCTATGTTTTAGCAAGGGGAACTCCAGGAGTGTCTGGGTCATCTGAGGAAATAACATATTTAGCTGCAGCTAAATATGTCATCATAACAAATGCATGTGTACAGTTATCCTTACTTACGACAACACTGAATTACACTCTGAAACAGTAAGAGCCCCAAATCACACCAATTCTTACATAATGTTGCTTAAACTTCACAGGAAAATGTTGGCCGATTGTCTCAGTCGCTGAATAATACAGAGCCCCCTCACAGTAAATGTTGTGTCGCCTCTGATTCGATTCCAGTCCAGCTAAAATACACTGCCAGTTTAGGGATAACACTCACTCACATTACTATTAGCCAAGAAAGCTTCTTTAAGCCACACAGAATTTGAACTCATCAATCAGATATGACAGATGTGTTATACAGGAATGCCACAACACAACGCTCAGACAGCACAACCATGTCAATTCACTGCACACACACAACCTCTGCATATAGCTAGTGTTACACCCATTATAAACAAATAAACTGTGTTACATCCATAATCATAAAAACCAAAGCAAAGCGGTGGCTACATCCAAAATCACAATGACGCATGTATTGTGAGGTAATGCAAATATTGCAAGTGAATGGAAAAATGTATCAAAAGGAATTCCCACCATGACCTTCCAAGGGTTAAGTATATGCCTAAATTAGCCTAATGCTTTCATTCACTGCAAACTCTTTCTCAGCTAAATTTAATCATGTTCGCATCAATGTTTAAAAATTACACTTCCTCAACATAAAAGGAATGCAGACCCTGCTGTTGAAACGCAAATGATAGAGCCACAGAAAATTCAAATCCATAAAAGACACAACACCACAGATGATGTATTGGCTAGAGTAATGCTAGTTAAAGGTAGCCATGTTAGCTTTTAAAAACACAAAACAAAACAAAAAAATGTTCCTACCTGTGCACTTGGAAAAGTCATTGTCTGTGCAGTTTTGTATCATGTTAAATTAGTTAAACGTTTTCTTTAATAATTAACATGTTAGGTATCAAAAAGTCGCAATATTAATAAATTTAATCGCTAACTTAACGTTAGCTATTTTTTAAAATGAAGTAAGCTAGCTAGTAAATAAATTCGTTTTATTTCTTCTTAATATTTAAATAACACTCTCAATACACTTGTATTATTTGTTTTTCACTATTTGTTAGTGTCCTATTTTTTTTAACCAGTAAAATATTTAGCTTGAATGTAGGAAAACTTTAGGGGTCTCCCTCTTTCGTAGGCCAGTCGCCTACAAATCCCAGAATTCCCAGCCAATGTTTATTTGGACTGAGCGTCATTCTCAATGAGCGCTTGGCGTTTCGTCAGTCCATCGTGTTTTGAAATACGGCAGCCCTCTCGGTCTTTATTCCTTTGCTTCAAAATGAATCACATGTTCGGCTGAATCTTCGTGGTGTAAGTTAACGTTACGCAGAAGAAAACGGTTAACATGAAATGGAGATCACTCGGGCCAGACCGTCATTGTATGGAGAAATCGGTAAGTAGCTTAACGTTAACTTTACTATTGGTGACCAGCAGTAACCCAAGACCGCCTTTTAAAACTGAGTTAGCTAAGCGACTCATTGGTTGGGGTTGGAAGCTACAATGACTGGCTTTCACCTTCATTTCACGGTGAATACCTTTCACTGTCTTGTCAGACCTAACCTTATAGCTTAGCTATCCATAGATGGAATGCTCTCATAAAGTGTCTGACTTTAGTTTGAGAGCATGACAGCAAACTGTAAGCTCGTTAGTGACGCCAGCAGGCACTGAAGTGCACATTGAGCAACTGCATCGGTCCTTCAGTGAAATGTTTGGTGCCCTGTAACAGCAAATGTGACATGTCTTAAGATATATATGATGAAACATCGACTGCATGAATGCAGAGCTCAGTTGACACAATAACTTACCCCTTACAATATAATAAAATCCAATATACTAGTATTATTTTAATGGTTTCGATCATACTATACATGAGTGATTTTATTGTGCCCCTTTCTGTGCTAGTTAATGTAGACGATCATGATCACCATTGTCTGAGAGTTTGTAGCAAAGCTTGTAAGACATGTAAAGCTTACAAACTTAAAGGTGAAGTACATTCATTACAGGATCAAGACCTAAATATATACACTTTTTGAGGAATTGTAACCTCATACAATATTTAAGCTCGTTTGTATGGTTGCAGTGACAAAATAAACTCAACCAAAACAAAGTCAACACCCAGAAAATGTAACCATCCTGAATAGCCAGTCTTGTTTGGCTTCACATATTCGCAGCTCATGGTCTTGGATTCTGGACGGACCGCTCAGCAGTGCATGAGGCCGCTGCACAGGGCAGGGCCCTCCAGCTGAAGCAGCTGATCGAAGGAGGTGCAGCAGTTAATATCGTGGCAGTCGACTCCATCACCCCCTTGCATGAGGCGTGCATACAGGGACAGACCCAATGCGTCAGACTGCTGCTAGATGCTGGTGCACAGGTGAGATTGTGTCAGTGATGTGCAACAACAGACTTGCTTCCCAGAAGACTTGAGCCAAGTTGATTGCTTTCTTCATCAGTGCATGATTGACTGACAGTGTGGCTTTGTGCCTTCCAGGTGGATGCTCGTAACATCGATGGCAGCACTCCGTTGTGTGATGCCTGTGCCGCTGGTAGCCTGGAATGTGTGAAGCTGCTGCTGGAGTATGGAGCAACAGTTAATCCTCCACTGTTTACCTTCTCACCTCTTCATGAGGCTTGCATGGGAGGTATGTCGTGTTACATACATCGCACAGGAATGTGTCCGTCAAGATGTCTTCACTTCATCAGCCTTGCATTGCCAAACAAAATGCCTTGCAGCATTTGTACTGCGTTAATGCTAGAGTAGTTATCTAGGTAACTTTCTGGGAAAAAGTTAGTAAATGAATCATCTAGGCAGGCCTTAAGTACACTAAGGTCATCAGTGTTCTTTTTAAATAATGCTGGAGGACTATGCTTATTAAGGCACTGGAATGCACCCTGGTGATTTCAGTATTGATTTGAAAACAGAAATAAGCAAGACTAAGGAGAAAACTTTAATGTGAAACTCCAGCCAAAATGTATTCAAGCTGACAATAGCTTCTGTAATCCTTCAGGGATGAAACTACAAACATTTTGCAGTCTTTTAATAGCCCACAGGAACTGAGTGTTGGATACTCAAAGACAGAGTTTGGGGTGCAGCATCTCTAATTCAAATGTACTTATGTAAATGTGACTCCCTGCCTCATGGGAGTTTTCCCCTCAGCCTTGTTTGGAAAGACACTCAGCTGCAGAGCATTTCTTTTTGTTCTAAGTAGACATAACTTTCCCTGTCTCTCACAATAGGTAATTCAGATTGTGTTCAGCTCATGATTGATCAAGGAGCTTTCATGGAGGCCCATGACTGCCACTATGGGACGCCGCTTCATGTAGCCTGTGCGAGGCAACATTATGACTGCGCCAAAGTTCTCCTCAATGCAGGTAAGTTCATTTTTGTCTTTTGCACACCACAGCGGGGTAAAGCTAAAATATTATAGAAACCTGGATAATTTGCCATTACAATGTGATATTTTGGTTGTGACTATCTGTGATTCACAGAGGAAGGTGTACCTCTGCTTTTACTTTACCCATGACCTGAAAAACACTGTAACTATTACCTATCAAACAATTAACGCTTAGAGGAACCAGCGTTCCATCACATTGACTTATCTCACAGCTTTTCTGCAAACTATGAAAGTAGCTTTGTGCCTACTGTAGCTTTCAGTTGATTTGAAAAGTGAAACCCTTCAGTGTGCCAGTGCGATTTCATGTCACTATTAAACACGCTGAGAGCCCAATAGTTTAGATCAATTGGTTAAGCATTGCTTGCCACAGGGATCCACTCATCCCTCATGAGGTAGATTTCATTTTAGAACCAACTTGCTTGTTTTTATAAAGTGATTATTACTGTAGTTATAATTAGTGTATAAATACAAATGCTACAGACAAGAGAAGTACTTCTCTCTCTTATACAGTTTTTTGTCTTTCTTTCTCAAAGGGGCAAATGTGAATGCTGCCAAGCTACATGAAACGGCCCTTCATCATGCAGCCAAAACAAAGAACACTGACTTGATTGATCTACTTGTCGAGTTTGGGGGGAACGTGTACGCCCGGGATAACCTGAACAAAAAACCAATCCACTACACCAGCGTCGATTCTCCCTCTTATCTCTGCCTTGAGTTCTATGAGAGTAAGTTCTGTTTATTTAAGTATACATCATGTCACTGTCAGTATATATTATTTACTAGGATTCTCTTGTATTTCAAGTCCTGTTTTGTTGTATCTCCTGGAAAAACTCACGTAATTTCATGGCTCTCAAACTTTATTATATATTTGCCATTATTCAGCTAACTTATCATAAGCTGTTGGGGAAAACAATGTCAGGGCAGGACTGCGTTCCACTTATAAATATAAATACACTTGCAAAGTAGGAAAAAAAACTCCTGTGTTATAAAACCTACATGTTAGCAGGCATGGATATGATGAGAGATAAAATGGCCCCTCTGTTGTTTTCTTTTCCTTTAGAAAACCCCCTCAGTCTACAGCAGATCAGCAGAGTGGCTGTGAGAGTGACTCTTGGCACCAGAGCACGTGAAGTTTCCAAGCTGAACTTGCCCAATCGCATCATAAGTTTTCTTTCTTACTTGCCACCTCCAGTTATTGACATTGAATCACCTATGGAAAACAGTGTTTAGAAAGTTAAATCTAGACCAGTTATGTCTGCTGGCTCGATGGTTCTCTCTCTGGGAAGTCAAGTTGGCAGAAATGCAATGTCGTAACACAGCCAGACTAGTCAGGTGCAGAGAAATGTCTTAACTTTAAATAAGCTGACTGTTCACCCAAGCAAATTAAAAAGTGCTTTATTTTCTTATTAACTTAAACCTGCATGAACAGATTTTTTGACCATTTTGGAACAGAAAGACAGCCTTTGTGTATATACCATCAGCTTGTCAATGTTATGGCTAAGCTGTAAGCAAACAACTGTCTACTGATACAGCCAGCAGAAACGGGAACATCTCACCAAATGAGATGCAACCTCCCGGGGCTGAAAAAAGAAGCCAACACGGAAGTGCCAAAAGCTTCTTGAATGGCCACTTGATGCTGGCTCCAAAAGCAAGTCAATCCCCATAATGTGAAATGTAAGTGTGATTTCATCATAGATCCCATAACACCTTATTGAACCTGGAGGGAACATGTAGTTCATCACTGTATGTATTTGTATAAACACTGTAACTATTTATTTTTAATGTAACTTTGTAAATACAGATGGTGTGTTCTACTTCTTTATAAATTGTGTAAATAAATAGACCCCTACTGGAAAACAATTATTCAGTGTTGCCTCTTCTATTGTAATTGAACTTCAAGCATCAAAATTCAAAATTGGTCTTTTTTTTGTTGTTGTTGTTGTAATGTTGGTTTCTAAAACGGTCCTTTCAGAAAAATATTCCCTCAAAGAGCCATACTTGTCAAAGGTGCATTATAATTATGAGGTAATTTAGTCCAGACTTTTCGAACCAATTTGCATTGCTAAAATGACTACCTGTATTGATGTAATGTTGTCTAAACTTGCAGACTTTCGCTGTGCTGGAAAACAAAAGTCAATCGAGATACAAGAGCCTGCAAATTCATTTACATAATGCATGGAAATCAATGGAAACTGCACTGGAAAATTAGGACAACACATCCAAAAACTGCATGATATACACTTGAAATTATAAGAAAAAAAAAGTATGGAGGAGGCCCTTGGGTAAGACTTAAGACTAGGTGGAAACGCTTTGGGATCCCCCAGTCAGAGCTGGTTAATGTGGCTCGGGAAAGGGAGGTTTAGGGTCCCCTGCTGGAGCTGCTGCCCCCGTGACCCGACCCTGGATAAGCGGTTGAAGATGGATGGATGTATAGTAAGTATACATGATTTGTACTTGTATGCATCCATGTGGATGGCCACAGGGATCTGAGGAATTCATGTTTCTTGAGAATAAACTTTAACAAACATGCAGGGCTCAATAGGGCTCAAATGAATATTTGTCCAAATTAACGCAAAAATGAAGGGCAGGAAAAAATGCAACAATTACGTTGCGAGTTTAAACATGGGTTACACTGTATAGAGATCAGCCCTTCAGAATTTCAAATAGTGGGGAGCTGATTTGTAAATCTTTGAGACAGTTTATAAACTCAGGGACATCACTGGTATCATTTATCCAAGTCCACTTCTGTAATGTTCTTAGGGAGAATTAGGCGGGAAACATTACAGTAAGTGAAGATTTCCTGCACGAAACTGGTGAATTTGCAGTAGTAAATCTGTAAATGGCTGGACAACAGTACTTTGCCTTACAAAGGGGATCTGTTCAGTTAGGCATACACTGGCTGCTGAGAATGGGCAGACAAAGATTAGTTGGAACAGACTGACATCCCCACTGTCCTTGTCAAGTTTGTCACAGAAATGACATCCAGTGCAGATATATCAGGGTGGTCGGTTAGAGAGGAACCTAGTGAAGATTAGATGACAGCAAGTTGCAGCCACATCCTGAAATGAAAATGAGAGGCACCAAAGAGCACATAATAAATGCATTCATTTGCTCTGTGACATCAAAAGTGCACGACAATCAACAGTTGGAACAAGGACAAATTTACCAAATGTGATAACATTCGTAATTTGAAAATATAAGCTGCTGTTCAATATTTTGTGCATACATCTTAACTCCGCAGCTGCTGACCTGTTGCTAATGTTCTAGTTTAAGTGCTTTTTCTTGTTTAACCCGACTGACTGCATCAACCAGTTACAGCTACTGAAACAATGACTTCACGCTTTTAATTTGGGATGAATCAAGTAATCTGAAGCCATTTCTTTTGTTTGTTATGCAACAGCAAATACTGCAAACTAATTCGCACATAGAAATTCTCAAGAAATACTCTTGATACCTGCCGTAGCTGACTGGGGGGGGGGGGAGACACTGCATAGTAGTTAACAGATCAGGTTAGCCTACGAACAGATTTTTAAAGGAGTGTGGTAGGAAATGATGTAATGGAAAAGAAGCCACATAAAGATTTGTGAAATTAGGTCTGGGAGGTTAACTGTTTTCTTGCATAAAGTTCACAAAATGTATCACATCACTTTACAGTTACACCAATATATTTAATACCTAATCCATTTATAGCTATATCCCATAGACTGTATAAAAGCTCTATCCCTTAGTTTTGAAGGTGTTGAAAATTTTAAATATTTTCTCTTCACTGGTTGTAACCCTAACTGCTAAACTGCATGGACACCCAACATTGTCAGCTGTAAATTGCGCATCTAACAGTGTCTTTTTTTTTCAGCAGAAATGTATTTTTGAGGAAGCAGATTTCAGCAAAGTTGTTGAGGAGCTGCTTGTGTTGGTGGTACACCAAGAGCCAAAAATACTGCAGGTTCAACGGCTGGCACTGCGAGAGGCCCCCTGCAGCCATATGGTTAAGTGATCCGGCGTGCAGCTGAGCTTGTGGCAGGACTGTAAAGTGCACAGGTAGCTGTGGACATATTGGAACTTCATGGCCCTGATCCAGTCCTTGTAACCTAAATCCAAATTCCAGACCCTTGTGCTAGATGAGTCAAACCTTCCTCTTTTTATAAGAGCAGTTCACACAGGAGGAAGTCATCTTCATGGTGTCTCAAGTCTGTCCCGCTCCAGGACAGAATTAATTCTAAAGGTACTTCCTCTTTGTGTGGTTTCATTTTTTGGTTCCTTAAGTGCTTTTGTAACCTAATAAATCTCCAGTCATTTTGTTGTCTGTTTGGATTTTAAACACATTAATGCTATACATTAGCTGTATTTTTGCATAAATAAGTCTGATCAAGTCGAATACGATAAAGCCTCCTTTTCTGATCTGGAGTGCTGACGTGTCACTCTCACGCACCAGAGTGATAATCATCAATTTCACAGTCAGTACAAACGCCAGACAAATACAAGCAAAATAAGGGATATGGAGCTATATGTAAATCTAGCTTTGCGGGTATGTAAAACAACTGCTGATGCAAATAGTCCCTTCTTTAGTGTTCAAATTTCTTTCAGGCCAGAAACCTGCTTTATTGGGGGAGCAGATCAAGCCCACTTATACACAAGTCTCACCAAGCAGTCATGAGCATTTGGTAATAGGAAGTACAGTGAGAAAGTACAAAATCAATGTGCTTCTGAACTGGAAACAAAATGTTTTTCACAGAGTTTCAGGACAGTATATCAAATGGTAAAGCTCAAGACCTTTTTAAGTGCTTACTGCCTATACAGTTGTATAATTCTAAACTGAACGTCAATGTTTTCTTCTTCTCAGCTTCTGTTTATCTTAACGAATGTTGCAACACACTGTGGAACAGCTCATAGCTCAACAGCAAAAGGAAGTGACCAAGGGGTCAAAGTACAACACGAGGATGTTAGTGTGTTGTAACATACAGTCTTGCAGTCAGTCAGTAACACTGAGGACTCTTTTAAAAGTACAAAGTAAATGTTTTATTTTTTTAAGTAACAACTTTTCACTGAATACATTTAGATTCATTTGACTTATTTTCCCCCAAGAAAAGTTTTTACCTTATCATTTCCATGGCCAATGTTCTCACTCATGTTCTGCTCATTATCTTGTCTTTAATCTTAAACATTTTTAGACTCATCTCACACAGCGGCTTCCTGCACAGACAACTTAGACCATGGCAAATTCTCAGTTTCTCGATCCCTTATCTTGGCACAGATAACACTTAGCAACGGACAACTTGCACACACGCTGCCTATAACATAGATGCACTGACATTTTGATTACAGCTAAAGATAGTTTAAATGTGTCCAAACTGGGATAAACAATGAAACTAAATTTCAAGAGCCACAAGTGGTAAAAAGTTGCTTTAACTTAGGTAGACACATAAAACGCTAATTCCACATACATTTAGCTGGTGTAAACATACATTTAAGTCACACATCACTTTTTTTTGTAAACTAATTACACTTTTTTAAAAACTAAACTTTGATGTACATTTGGACGGAAAAGATTGGAAATACTTTTTCAGTGCAGCTACAAAGACAAAGCAAAAGCACAAAAAATAGTGGACGCAGGAAAATTCACAGACAGACTTGTGACCAAACAGGACATGTGCCCTTTGTGAACCTTTGTGTCAGGTTAAATGTCTACACTCCAGTCTGCTTCCTCTTTAGTGAGCCTTGTAACTTCTGGTCCAGTCTGGTTTTGGACAGTGTCTGAGGCCTGAGTTTAGGGCCAGAGACAGGCCGACAGTTCTCGTCTGTCTCCTCGCCATAGGTGGCTGAGATGGTGGAGGAGCGACGCTTAGCTCTGACAGCTTCTCCCTGCTGAATGTTAGGCGGAGCCCCCTGTTGTTGGGTCATCGCAGAACGTAGACAGTTGAGCCACTGCTGCTTGTGGTAGACATCGTTGACATGCAGGGTGTGGGACTGGCCATGGGATGGATCTAGAGAGCTTACACGAAAAACGTTCTTAGCTAGAGGGACACAGAAAGAAAAGAAATACAGTCATCAGGCTCTTCAAAGGCAGGAAAGTCTAGGATACAAACATCTAGTGTAATGGCCTTTCAAAAATAGTTTATTTCCCAATGCCATCAGGATTGTGAACTTTGATCCTGCCAGGGAATCCCTAGCCCAAGGGGGCTCTCCTACGTCCGCACCTTGTATACATACACACACACACACACACACACACACACACACACACACACACACTCTTCAGCACTGAGCTCGAAGTCTAAAGAGCATAGAAGACAGAAGAGAAGAGAATGAAAAACAGTAATCTGCCGCAGCGAGAAGAACGATGTCTTCCTACCTGCCGGCTAGAGCGGGGCGAGGCAATGCCACTTCCGTCCGGCTGTGCGAGGTCTGCAAGACGGGCTTCATCCTGCCGGGGGATCTCCATCCCCGATGTGAGGCTTGCCTCGGCCCGGTGCACGCCGGGCGGGCATTCACCTCCGAGTCACGCTGCCCGTACTGTGCTCTCCTCTCCTCCGAGGAGCGTCAACGCCGGGCGGATAACTTTGGCGTCCTTGACGAGGAAGTGTGGCAGCCCACACACTTGCTGGACGAAGTGATGGGGATGCTGTTGCCGGGGGAGCAGGAGTCGGACGACTCCGCCCTCTCCCTCACGGGTCCCCCAGTCGCTCCCCTCTCCCCCCGTTCCAACCTTCAGAGAACATCGACCAGGAATCTGGCATTCATGAGGGCGATCCCAGCCTCGAGGGGGCTCCCGCCGGCTATTTTTCCATCCCGCAGTCCACCGCCACCTCTCTGCCATCCCTTGGCGGCCTCGTCAGAGAGCCCCCCGCCATCATACCTGCTTGTTCCCCCGGCCCAGGAGTTCGCCCCACCGGATGAAATGGCTGGTGTTCTCGCCCTTAGCCAGGCCGCTAAGCGAGATCTGGTCTGGCCGCGCTTTCAGGGTCATTTCAGGGTGCCCAGTACCAATACAACCACCTGTCCTTTGGTTACTCCCTGGCCACGCGCACCTTTTCCAAGTGTGTCGAGATGGCCCTGGAGCCACTGCAGCGGTCTGGCATCAGGGTCCTTTTTTACCTGGACGACCTGCTGCTGCTGGCGCCGTCCCGGGACGAAGCAGTGGTGCAGACAGTCCAGCTAGTCGCTCACCTGTCTTACCTGGGCTTCGTGGTGAACTGGGAGAAGAGTGCTCCTCTTCCCTCCCAGAGACTCACCTACCTTGGCGTGGTACTGGACTCCTCCCT